>NC_057805.1:182779135-182958933 GCF_018294505.1 Triticum aestivum | reverse complement strand
GGGGGTCACCTATTTATAGCTAGAAGGAGCTAGGAGACTCCAAATGGAGTGCGGTTTTCGCCCACACGATTGTGATCGAACGAACGAGAGCATGGAGGGGACTTAGAGGGGTTTTGGGCTGTTAGGAGGGGGGTTTTGCTGCAACACACAAAAGGACTTTGTGGTTACCCGGTTAACCGTTGGAGCATCAAACGACCTCCAAATGGAACGAAACTTGACAGGTGGTCTACCGGTGGTGTACCAAGGCCACTTGGCAAACCTCGGTCCATTCCGAGAACATTTAACACCCGCTCACGAAAAGAAACAAGAGGGGTGCGCCGGTGCATGTGGGAGTGTCGGATTGCAAAACGGACAACGGGGAGCATGCTCGGATGCATGAGACGAACACGTATGCAAATGCGATGCACATGATGACATGATATGAGATGCATGACATGAACAAAATGCAAAACGAAAAACAAAACCCAACGACGGAGGCAATATCATAACACATAGCCGAAAATGGCAAGAGTTGGAGTTACAAATATGGAAAGTTACATCCGGGGTGTTACACCAAGGCACCGTCTTGGGGCTGAGGTGGTGGAGGCACGCCATGAGCCTCGTCGCCCGTTGCTGGTTGAGGGGGAGGCAGAGAGTGGGACGGCGTCGGAGAGCCCCCTGCGGCGTGGACGAGCTCGGCGACGCGGTCGAGCCACTCCTCGTAGAGTTCGTCGATGGGGCGGTAACGTAGGAGTTCGTTCGCCGCGAGGAGCGCGGCCCGTGCCTCCATGGGAGCGAGGTGCGCGTGAGACGAAGAACCAGTAGGGGTCAGCGATGGAGTAGCGGTGCGGCCGTCCTGCCGTACTGAAGGATTCAGCAAGGACGCCTGCTGCTCGTTCCCCGCCGGGCCGGTGGCAGCGTTGGCGGCAGGAGACGGAGAACGACGAGGTGGCCCGCCGACAGGAGCCGTCTGAGCGACGCGGGCGGTGAGGGCAGCCCGACGCTCAGCTCGAGCATAGCGAGCGTCCGCCATGGAGACGACCGAGCGATGGAGCAACGAACTGATGGAAGGGAAACTACGGCTCACCCCTACCTAGCGCGCCAAATGTCGGATGTGGGGTTCCGGCAAACCCTTAAGGTTCGAACACTGGGGTGCGCGCGAAGTCTTTCCCTCCTACCGATATACGCCCTAGCTCGCTAAGATCTCGGGGACGAACTCGACGAACTCGCAACACAGAAAGACATGAGGTTTATACTGGTTCGGGCCACCATTGTGGTGGTGGTGGATTGCCTCTTGGGCTGATGATGAACAGTATAAGGGAAGAACAACCTCCTGAGGTTGAGGTGTTATTGTGGCTAGGCTCTCGATCGTGTTGGATCAAGCTAAGATGAGATGCCCCTACTATGATGGCTAGCTCTACTTATATAGGTCCTGGTCCTCTTCCCAAATAATGAGTGGGAAGGGAGCCAACAACAGCGGGCAGGTTTGAAGGGGGATAGCTAGTACAAGCTATCCTGACAAAAGCGGTCTTCGCCTGCGAAAAGCTCTGGTGGTGACGCCGTCTTGGGCTCCATGATGACCTCCGTCTTGCCGTCCTCCTGGTCTTGGTCTCGTTGCACCAATATAGCAACCTTTGCCTGATGCCTCGGTACTCTTCGCATGCGATGGCCTCCTTAGCACCAAAGAGGAAATAAGGACGCTGTGCGTGCTGGCACCCGCCTGGCACCCGCCTAGTGTCGTGCGTCATGGCTCACGTCACGAGGGCCTCGTGAGGTTTGCCCCGCCTTGATATCTCTGCTCCTCATGAACCTGCCTAGCTAGGCTACTCCAGAGGAGGTCTTGCATCGTCCCCTCGCGAGGCTTGGACCCTTGCGAGGGTCTTGGATGCCTTGTTGATGAAGATGGGCCGTAAGGCCTGCTGCTTAGCCACGCTGTGGGCCGCAGGCAGGCAACTCTGGGGACCCCCGTTCCCAGAACGCCAACACTTCTCCAGGAGAAAAACAAGGAACGCATTTTGGGATTATGCACTGGTACCGGTGCGAACGGAGTAGGACCGTTGGCAAGAAATACATTGAGCTCTTCTTATTGATAAAGCCAGTAATAATCAAACTAGAAAGGAAAAGAAAAAGACAAAGAAAAATATCTGCACGAATCTTCATGTAACATCAATGGCATAGAACCTAGATGTGCATTACTTAGAGCACATCTAGATGTGCTTTAGCAATCTTGTCAAAAAAAAAACCCTAATCATCATTGCAAACAGCGCATAGAGCATGGCTAATGCGACAACCACAACTACACATGCTAGTTCCTTCTTGTCTCTTGCTTTCATCTGTTGCCTGTGATTGGTTCTTTCTTGCTTCATCATACTGATTGTACATTCCAGATCAGCCAGTTTCTTCTTCAGCTTTATGTTATCTTCTGCGAGCTTGGTGATAACACTCCGAGCCCTGCCATGCCATTCTTCATCCAGCCAGTTAACAAAGGCACATGCCTCATATCCCTGCCAATGTTAAATAGTATTCTGGATGAGTGGTGGTATGAACTGAAGTAAAATGATGAACTTAATTAGCACTAACCTCTAAGGGGCAACTGAGAAACCGCCTGCCAATGTCAAATTCCTCCGTGCATACACGTCGAGCGGGAGTGTGCCCGTGCACACAACTCAGCTCTTGGTACTTCTCGGTGGTGCAAAACTCGGAGTCGAACTCGTGTTGCGGGAGTCTAGAGTCAAGCTCCGGATCTGGCGGCAGATCGCTTTCCTAGGGGGGGGGTCATTCAGGATGGATTCGGCAAGGATCTATACTTTGGACATGCTAAAAAAGATCAGGATAGATTGGAACCTGACAGGACGATTCAGATCCGTAGTACACCTGCTTTCTGATGACCTTGGGTAAGTGCTTGGCGGTGACCACCGTCGTGGCGGCGATACGAGCAGGAGCAGCCGCACTGAAACCATCAGCACCACTCGTCCGCATTTCCCCAATGTCAGCTCCACGCGAGGGAATTTGGAGGCTATTTAGGGATTTGGAGGAAATGGGGAAACTGTGGAGATGAGCTAACGGTCGGGAACTACTAATGGCACTATATATATGTTGTATACGGCACACTGTTTGTACGTGTCATTTGTGTTAGGTATTACAACGTCACACACGATTTCCGCAGCAAGCCGTGTGAGAAGACAACGTAGGTTAGACACGGTTGCCGTTACATAACCGTATGTGATGTACTTACATGTCCACATAATTGAGTTATGGTGAGATACCATGTAAACAGCCGCTCCACGGATATCCGTAAAAAAACAACCGCTCTGCATATAGAGATGGCGGTAGCGGCCTAGGCAGTGCCTACCGGAGAAGAGGTCAATCCTCGGTCGGTGGGCGGTGGCGGCATCATAGGAGGTCAATCCTCGGTCTGCGGTGGGAGATAGGAGGAGCTCAACCATCGAGGTCGGTGGTGGCGTGATTCGAGGACATCCATCGCGGTCGATGGTGGGATAGTGGAGGTCGATCTTCAGGCGGCAGCCGCACTAAGCTATGCTCCTCGACCCTGCTGTCTCGGCGTGCCGCCGCATCGTGCTTGTCTGTCTGCTGGGTGAAGGTCGGCGCGCGGCTAATTAATTAAGGTATTCTTTTCGTGAGTGGCTTAATTAAGGTATTCTGTTACTAAGTGTAGTGTTCTACTAGTACTCTGCGTGTAAATTTACTGGCGATTAATTTTTTTCATTGCACATCGGGATAACAACAGGGAGCGCCCTCAGTAATTATTAAAATAAAACCTTGTGATTTATGCACGCATCTTTGGGCAGCAGTTAATCCGTGTATTAATGTTGTTGTTTTGTTTTTAATTACCATTCATGTGCTCCTGATGGAACGATCTCGATGGATGAAGAATTGGAAAACCGCAGATTTTATCGGTGGCGTGACAGAGTTCATGAGTTTGGCTAAAAGTACAAAGAGGAGAATTGGTGATGCGGATTACATCCTATGTCCATGTACTGATTGTGCCAATACAGAGTCACATGAAGTTGCAAATGTCCACATGCACTTAGTCTCTAGGGGATTCATGGATGGATATACACGTTGGACCAGACACGGTGAAGAGGAGGTCATGGATGAAGATACCCAGGGCAGCGAGATGCCAAACCCCGATCAGTGTCACATGGATGTTGAATCTAACATCGGGGCAGAGGCGTCAAGCTACCAATGGAACACAGGAAAGCCGAAACGCCCACTGGAAAACCAAGATGTCATCACAGATGACAACGATCTTGATATGCCAGATTTTGCTGCTATGATTGCAGATTTCAAGGGCCCAAAAAAGGATATGATTGGGTACAAGGATCTGCCAACCATTGATGCGGACTCCAAGAAAGAATTGTATACAGGTTGCAAAAAGAAATATACCAGGTTGAGTGCCACCCTGGCGCTTCTCAGATTATAAGCAGCAAACGGTCTATCAAACAAGGGCTTCACAAAGATCTTAGGTCTTATCAAAGATATTCTTCCGGAAGATAATGTGCTCCCCAGAAGCATGAATGAAGTGAAGAAAATTGTTTGCCCATTGGAACTTGAAGTACATAAGATACACGCTTGTGTGAATGATTGTATATTGTACGGTGGTGAGTACAAATATTTGCGTGCATGTCCCACATGCAAAAATGCATGATACAAGCGCAGGAGAGCAAAGTACAAGTACAAATTGGACGATGAGATCAAGAAAGGAATCCCATTCAAGCTTGTTTGGTACTTGCCATTAATTCCAAGGTTGAGGCATTTGTTTGCAAACACTAGACAGGCAAAGAGGTTGCGGTGGCATCATGATGAGCGAATTGCGGATAGGTTTATGAGGCACCGAAATATGGGGCTCAGTGGCAATTAATCGACAAAAAGTTTGAATAATTTGCCAAGGATCCTAGAAGTATAAGGCTCGGGGAGTGTACTGACCGGATGAATCCTTCTGGCGATATGAGCACCAATCACAGCACATGGCCCGTGCTTCTGTGCATATATAACCTAGCTCCTTGGTTGTGTATGGATAAAAAATACATTATGATGTCAATGATTATCCAAGGACCGAAGCAACCTGGAAATGACATCGACATTTACTTTCAGCTACTGGTAGAAGAACTGCTGACCGTGTGGATAGATGCGCATGTTGTAAAATGTTATGATGCTTACAGAAAGGAGATTTTTGATCTACATGCGATGTTGGTGCACACCATTCAAGATATGCCGGCATTAGGCAACACATCGGGGCAGAAAAGAAGGGGAGATGTTGGGTGTGTCACATGCATGGATAGGACAGCTAGCACAAGACTTCCCAACTTGTGCAAAACAGTGTATTTGCGTCTTCGTAGGTTCTTTCGAAATAATCACCCATACCGAAAGATGAAAGCTAAATTTGATGGTATGGAAGAGGCAGATGCGGGCCCAAGACCCTATGAAGGGGAGGTGATCCACAACATGCATAAAAAAATTAATGTTGTGCTTGGCAAGAACCACCCTTTGACGGTGAAACTAACACCCAAGGATCAAGTGTTTAAGAAGAAATCAGTGTTCTGTAAATTACCTTACTGGGAGATTCTACGTGTACGTCACTGCATCGATGTCATGCATTTAGAGAAGAACGTATGTGAAAGCATCCTTGGTACTCTGCTCAATATTAAAGGTAAAAGAAAGGATGGTGACGGTTCACGGCTCGATATGCTTGCTGATTAATCACAACGCAAGAGTGAAGAAGAAGATGATGACAAATTCATCAAAGCTCGCCAGAGTTACAATTTCAGTACAAAAGAAGCAACAAAGTTGCTCACCTATTTGGTGTCATTTAAAACACCCTCTTCCTACTACGCAAACATCAGAAGTCTCGTGGATGCGAGCTCAGGTAAAATGAAGTTGGGACACATGAAGTCACATGATTTCCACGTAATGTTGACACAAATCCTCCCGGGGGCCATCAGGAATATTATGGACAAAGATATAAGAAACACACTCATTGACCTCTGTGATTTCTTCAACCAACTATGGCAGAAAGTTGTAAATCCTGAAGAGTTGGATGACATGCAAGATGATATTGCAAGAATATTGTCCAACCTAGAGATGTTTTTCCAACCATCATTCTTTGATGTCATGGTCCATCTCACTGTGCACCTTGCCAACGAGATAAAGTATTCTGGTCCTATGTTTCTTCGCAACATGTATCCCTTCGAGCGGTTCATGGGAATACTGAAGCGCTTTTGTCGGAACCGAAACCATCCAGAGGCAAGCATCCTACAAGGTTATACCGCGGAGGAGGTGGTTGACTTTTGCACCGAATACATGAAACAAAGACCTATAGGTTTTCCCCTCTCTCGCCACGAGGGAAGGCTGAAAGGTAAGCCGGTCCTTGCTGGCACGCAAATGGCTGCACCCAGAGAATTGGCAGAGAAAGCCCATTTGACGGTACTGCTTAACAGCCCAGTTCTCATCACTTGGTAGAGATACGCCAAAGCTTCTTACCAATGGTGCCTTCATCAGAAGTGGAGATGAAGGAGCACACTAAGAAGTACGCCGAATGGATGAAGAATCGTTTGGCACAAGGATCCATCGATGACATTGCTACGTGGTTGGCACAAAAGCCATCACCTACGGTGTTGACGTACCAAGCATATGACATAAATGGATACACGTTCTGCACTAAGGAACGTGATAAGAAGACCTCGTACCAGAACAGCTCTATTCGAATAGAATGCATGAATGTAAATGAAGCTGATAAAAGGATATACTATGGAACCATCAAAGAGATTTGGGAGCTTGACTATGTGAAAGTTAAGGTGGCATTATTCAGGTGGGCATGGATCCCTCTTGGTCAGGTAAGGATTGATGAGTATAGGAAGACCTGTGTTAACAGGACAACGATGGCATATCATGTGGACCCATTCAGTCTTGCCAGCGATGCTACCCAGATTTTCTTTGTGGAAGACCCCTTGCATAAGACCAACCATTTACCGATGCATGGGAAGAGAAGGGCACTGGGTGTCGACGATGTTGCCGATGAGGATGAGTACGATGAATTTGATGAGTTGCCAACAAAGGAATCGCGCACCCATGTAACAGAGCAGCGTAAAATCATCAGTAACCCCAAGTTCATTCGGGGTCAACTTAATGATCTCAGTTCCCCCATGTACATGGGAATTAAGCCGTAAGACTAGTCTTTATGCCTACCATGCAACTTAATTCGTTCAATTTAGAACTGTCGCGTGTACTGAACTTGTGAGTTATGCCTGGTTTTCTGTTGATGTAAGAACCGTTAATATGTTGACCTTGATATGCTGTCAGTTCAGGCAATGAATATGAATTGTTTTTTGTTATTATTATTATTATTATTATTATTATTATTATTATTATATCGTCGAGGTAGCACACTCAATTTATCTCACTACAGTATGTATGAACAAAAATATGCAATCTGGTTTGCGAATGGCACACGGTTCGTTGATGAAAGCCGTGTGCCGACCAAACCCCGCCACTCCGCCCACGATCTGAGTCGTGCTTTCTGATTGGCCAGAACCCAAACCCCATGGATCGTATGTCTGCACCATTGGATGCTCCCAGATCGAACGGCGATCCTCATCCCTTTCGACAGCACATGCAGTTTCGGTTGTAATTTTATTTTTATGCACAAAATGCACGTTAATCTCATAAAATATCTTAAATATAGCTAACGATACTTGAAATGCGCCAGAAAATCAAACCCATGGTATAATGGTGATTGCGTACCATGGAAATTTGTATGAGGCCAAACGATGAAGTCACCGGCCACAGGAGTTTGAATTGACATGTCTCCTTTTGGAAAACCATGATCCTTCATGTGAGATGCTCCGGTTTGGAAGGAGCGGTCATCAAAACTTGTGCCAAACTTTACCAATTTTTTAAAACGGGGTCGTGAGAGCACGCCACAGGTACACATCGATTTTGATGATGTCCGAACTCCCCAACTAGGCCTACGCCAGTGGCCGCACCTCGCGGCCGAAATGTTTGAAACTTCTCCCCTCTTCTCAAACAAACGGATGAAAACTCACAAAGCGAGGCACAAATGATCTGTACACCTTTGCCAGGCTGATAGTAAGGGGGTATCATAGCTAGTATCATGCATGCCAACTAGGCAATTTTGATGAGCTGTCATAGAATTAATTAAATGAAGAAAGAGAGGGTTAAGTATCATATCATGAAACTATATCATAATAAATGCTATGCTACTATGTTTCATGCATGATAATATAAATAAAGTACTACATATGATACTAGCTACTCTATGATACTATGCATTAGAGCAAGTACACAATAGAGTGACATAAGACTAGCCACAATGGGTAGTAACATAGAATGTTACTAGTCTATGTTACTACCTCTATAGTGGGGAGTAACATATCTGTAGTAACATGCAACATTTCATTTATTAGGCTATAGCCTCATCTTGCCTTGAGATGTGTAATGTTACTCATACTACTAGTAAGACTACCCACATTGGGAGTAACATATGAAGTAACATCACACATATCTAGATAAAATAGATGATGTGGCAAGCAATAAATGAAGAAATGGAGGAAAGTGGTAACATAGCTAGTTACCAGTAGTATGAGTAATTAACACCACACATATCAAGGCAAAATGAGTGTTGCATGTTACCACACATATGTTACTCCCCACTATGGAGGTAGTAACATAGACTAGTAACATGTGCATGTTACTACCCATTGTGGCCAGTCTATGTTACCACTTTCCTCTCTTTCTTCATTTATTGCTTTCCACATCATCTATTTTATCTAGATACGTGTGATGTTACTACCTATGTTACTCCCACTGTGGGTAGTCTAAGCAGGCTATAAGGAATAGAATAATATATATGTGCTTATTAGTTGGAGGAAAGAGAAGATAATCAGGCTCTTGGTGTAACGCCCCGATACCGATGCTCCAGAAGCCTTCCAGATGCTCTGAGTTTCGTCGTGTGATTTGTTTTGTTTGTTGCATCTCTTGCATTGCATCATGTCATCATGCAACCTTTTTTTAAATACTCAACTGAATAAATTGCATGGATCTTTGATCCATTTAAATTGAGGGAAATGCACATGGTGATTTCTCTTTACAACATATAAAAATCTCCCAATATTATTAGGGAGCTATATTACAATATTCCATTAAATTTGGAAATCACCATAACACACTTGCAAATTATCCCAATGCCTTTGTTATCTTAATTCTTGGTCTCCAACCTTGCCATATATTTTTTCATCATATTCCGGAGCTCCACCAAAAATCCGAACATTTTTGGACCGTCCCAACCCTCACTTCCTATTCAAATCATTTGAATTTAAATCAACTGAATATGAATTTAAATCTTTCAATCATGGCCTTTTCTATTTTCTCGGAACAAGCACATTTTTGTGAGTCCAGGAAAATAATCCCTATGTCCAACTTCTTCCCCTAACCTCTCTTTCTTTTCTTTTCTTTCTTATCTCTATTTTGTTTTTATTTGTTTTAGAGTGAGAGAGAGCCCAGCAGGCCATCTAGGCCCATCCGCAGCCCAGCTCCTCCATGGCCCACCTAAGCCCAACCGCGCCCCTGTCATAACCTAGCTCGATACCCGTTCTCCTCGTTCCCTACCTCGTGCCGCCAGCGCCCGATCCCCTTGCCCTCCTGCTCGATCCCCATCTCCCCCTCTCGATCCCGCGCGCCTCCCCTCCTGCTGCCGCCTCCACCACCAGATCAGGCCGGCCTCCGCCGCCCTTGCCCGTTCCCAGTAGGACCCCTCCAGCAGGGCCCCGTCCCCACCTCCGGCGCGCCAAGCTCGCCGCCTCCCTGCCATGGCCGCGTGTCACGCCTCTCCTTCGAGCGCCGCCCGGCATCCCCGTCCTATGCGTCGCCTTCCTTCCCTTCCTCTGGCCACCTTGTCGACCTGACATGGACGCCAAGCTCAAACCCCCATCGCCTCCCTGCCTTGCTCCGGCTGCCTCTGTCTGATCCGAGCAACAGCAGCTCATCGCTCAGGACCTCGGCGCCCCTACACCCAAGTCCGTCGCCACCTCGCCGGAGGACGTCGTCCTCGCCCGGATCCTCGTCGCCAGCCCCAAGCCTCGCCGCCGCTGCCTCCGCTTCGCCTGAACCGCGCCCCCTGCATCACCTCCGTCGACCCCACCCTCTACTTCGCTCGCTGGGACCAGAGCATCCCTGCCTAGCTCCCGTCGAGCCGCGCCAAGTCCCTCGGAGACCGCTTGGTGCTGTCTTGTTTTGGTTCGCTAAGTGCCACACCGACACATCATCAAGGTCGACTACATGTTGCTGCCCCGACCGGATCTGTCAAGTACTCGCTACCACAATGGCGCCAAGTTCGACGACGCTCGCTGCCCGAATGACTACCGTCGCCAAGTTCGACTACCGCACGGTTACGCCAAGTTCATCTACGAAACGTGTACAACTACTTCCCATGACGACCCGTGAACGACTACTTCCTCTACGTCGTACCGAACTTGATTCGTTTCGAAACGCACGCTTCAAAGGTATAACCCCGAGACGACGCCCATGAACGAATGCATGTGTGTTGTATGAGATGCTCGTGTTTGCACCGTATCCGAGAGAGGTCTTTGCACGTTCCTCGATTGCCATGCCACCGTACCGTGGGAACCCGGAATCCGGGAGCACCCCACCATCCTTGCATGACACGCTCACGCCCACTTCTTTTGCACCAGTATCTCCGTGAGCTATCGAAACTGATATGTTGCCGTGGCATCATTTTCGGATTCGTTGTCGTGGCACCCGTTTTCTTCCACCACGATGACAAATGCTTCATAACATGCTTATGTCAACATTTTCATAAATTGCATAAAACTTGTAAATGTCATCTGCATCATGATAACAACATTTAAAATGTTTATATTTGTTGTTTCCATTAAATTGCTAAATATGCATATGGGGATTTTCCGGAATTGTTGTTTGTTATTTCCGGCCTCATTTAACTTGCTTAAATAGTTAGTTTACTTATGCTTCACCCCTTGCCATGTTTAATAACATTAAATATTGTTGGGTACCTAAACAAGAGCGAACTAAATAACTTGAATGTGGTGTTTCGTCAATATGCAACTTGTTACATATTGAGCTCCACTTAATTTGTAGTATTGTTTGTTGCATTTTGCCATGCCATGCCTCATTAAATCGGACATGCATCATACTTGTTTGTGCATTATGCCATGTGTATGTGGTGGTTGTTTACTATGTTGTTTGTTTCTTTCCGGGTTGCTTCTCCCGTTAGGTTCGGTTTCGTTTCGGAGTTGTGAGGATTCGTTCGACTATGTACGTTTGTCTTCTTCATGGACTCGTTCTTCTTCCTTGCGAGACCTCAGGCAAGATGACCATACCCTCGAAATCACTTCTATCTTTGCTTGCTAGTTGTTCGTTCTATTGCTATGGTGCGCTACCTACCACTTGCTATATCATGCCTCCCATATTGCCATGTCAAGCCTCTAATCCACTCTTCCTAGCAAACCGTTGTTTGGCTATGTTACCGCTTTTGCTCAGCCCCTCTTATAGCGTTGTTAGTTGTAGGTGAAGTTGAAGATTGCTCCATGTTGGAACATGATTATGTTGGGATATCACAATATCTCTTATTTAATTAATGCATCTATATACTTGGTAAAGGGTGGAAGGCTCATCCTTATGCCTGGTGTTTTGTTCCACTCTTGCCGCCCTAGTTTCCGTCATACCGGTGTTATGTTCCTTGATTTTGCGTTCCTTACACAGTTGGGTGATTTATGGGACCCCCTTGACTGTTCGCCTTGAATAAAACTCCTCCAGCAAGGCCCAACCTTGGTTTTAACATTTGTCACCTAAGCCTTTTTCCCTTGGGTTCTACAGACTCAAGGGTCATCTTTATTTAAAACCCCGAGCCAGTGTTCCTCTGAGTGCTGGTCCAAACTAGAGCACCGTGCGGGACCGTCCCTTCGCAACTTGGGTTACGTTGGTACCTGTACGCTTCGCTTATCCGGTGTGCCCTGAGAACGAGATATGTGCAGCTCCTATCGGGATTTGTCGGCACAGCGGGTGGTTTTGCTGGTCTTGTTTTACCATTGTCGAAATGTCTTGTAAACCGGGATTCCGAGACTGATTGGGTCTTCCCGGGAGAAAGAATATCCTTCGTTGACCGTGAGAGCTTATAATGGGCTATGTTGGGACACCCCTGCAGGGTATAAACTTACTAGAGCCGTGCCCGCGGTTATGTAGCAGATGGGAATTTGTTAATGTCCGGTTGTAGAGAACTTGACACTCGACTTAATTAAAATACATCAACCGCGTGTGTAGCCGTGAAGGTCTCTTTTTGGCGGAGTCCGGGAAGTGAACACGGCTTCTGTGTTATGTTTGACGTAAGTAGGAGTTCAGGATCACTTCTTGATCATTACTAGTTGACGACCGTTCCGTTGCTCCTCTTCTCTCTCTTATTTGCATATGTTAGCCACCATATATGCTTAGTGCTTGCTGCAGCTCCACCTCATTTCCCCATCCTTCTTATAAGCTTAAATAGTCTTGATCTCGCGGGTGTGAGATTGCTGAGTCCTCGTGACTCACAGATTCTTCGAAAACAGTTGCAGGTGCCGAGGATACCAGTGCAGGTGACGCAACCGAGCTCAAGTGGGAGCTCGATGAATATCTTGTTCATTGTGTTGTTTCGTTTCCTGTTGATCAGTAGTGGAGCCCAGTTGGGACGATCAGGGATCTAGCATTTGGGGTTGTCTTCTTTTATTTGGTTCCCTAGTCGGACCTATGTGTGTACTCTGATTGATGTATGATTTATTTATGTATTGTGTGAAGTGGCGATTGTAAGCCAACTCTTTATCCCATTCTTGTTCATTACATGGGATTGTGTGAAGATGACCCTTCTTGTGACAAAACCACAATGCTTGTGACAAAACCACACGTGGGAGATGCCCATGATATAGCCGCATCGTGGGCATTACAAATTGGTAATCAGAGCCATCCCCGACTTAGGAGCCCCCTGCTTGATCGAATCGCTGGCGTTGTTGAGTCTAGAACAAAAATGTTTTGAGTCTTAGGATTATATATATCGGAGAGTAGGATTCTTTTTACTCCTCAGTCCCTTCGTCGCTCTGGTGAGGTCTCCTGACGTAGATGTTTTGGCTCTTCTCTCCACAAATTTCACTAAAAAAAATTTTAGGATCACGTGGGTATCTTGTAATTGTTCCGATGGATTTGTGACAAGAACATTGTTCTTGGTGCATCCTGATATTTAGGGGTTGTGGCAGTGTCCCTGGGAGTTGAGCTCCGAGGTGTTGTCGTCACAATTTTATCGTTGTAGTTCTGGAATACCTGAGTTTCGCCGACATCGAAAATCTCTTTTATGCAGTTGTTGGTGAGATCACCTCAACGCCACCCAGTACTGGGGCGGGAGTTCGGGAGTATTGCCATAAATCGTATAACGGATCCTTTTCGAAGGTTGAGGTAAATGATTTCCGAAGGTTTCTTGGTTATGTGTTGAAGGATGGATACAGCTGGATCTAGGTATTGTTAGTTTGGGTGAGATATATTGTGTCCCGTGTATCCCCAACACCTGATTGCATAACCAGAAAGTTTCGGGAGTTTATAAGTGGAAATTCAAGTAGCACCTAGGATATCTTTTCGACAGATGCATGATATGAGATTGGGGTTCGACGTCTAGTGGTCCGCCTTTCCACGATTGGTTTTACTGTGGTCTCGTAGTGTCTTAAAGAGTCATTGGCTATGCCGACTCGGGGACGCTTCGCATGTCATGTGCACTGCCTTGTACATGATGGTGCTGTACGATCGAGCCTCTGTGGGCCCCACCACGAAAACTTCGGACGAAATCTCTATTATATGTTTGTTCCGGCTTATTTCCTAAGCCAATCCTTTGTTTTTTTAATTGTGGTATTCGAGTTGCTTCATTGTCAAGTGTTGATTCCATACCTTATTCTAAGTGGTGTTCTCATATTTTTATGTGGATGCTAATCCTTCTTGATCATCAAGGTTGTCTGTTCAATCCTTTCCAAACGGTGTGCTTCTCTTCAAGTAAATCCGATCATTCCAACATTTGCAAGATCAATTCTAAGCTTTTTCTCAACAGTGTTTATTCCATATGCCCCAAGTTGCCTTTGTTTTTCCCACCCTCCCACCCTTTTCTTCAAGGACTCAGATTTCTTAATCAAGTATCCTTTTTATTGATGCGAAGTCTCTCCATCCTTTTTTTTCAATCAATGTTCTTATCCGGTGTTTTCGATGAAGATTCTAACGGAGCTTCAAGTTTATTATTCTTCGTTCTTTTTCTTCTCCGATGGACTCAAGTCAAGCTTTCAGTGTTGATCGTATTCTTTTCCTCGTTTCAAATGCTTTCTCATGTCGGTGCATCTCTTAATCATCCACCTTTTGCTATTCATGTTATCTGGAGTGCTGAAGATATCTCGGGAGATTCATGTTTTCATTCCTAATACGTTGTAAGTATTTCGAGGTTGTTACCTCATTCAAGCCATTTAATTCTACCGGCGCAATCTTTCTTTTAAATCATTCCAACGTTGTTTCTTTTGAGTGGGCCCTAACCCACAGGTCTTTTCCCAGGATCTTACCTGTCTCTTCTAATTTTTCTGGAGTTATTCCCAAATTCTTTTTGAAGTTTGACGTAAGAATGAATTATCATCAGTCAAATGTCTTTCTCCAAGATCTTTCAAATTCTTTCATCGTCTGTTCATCATTTTTATTATCCATTGTTCCGGAGTGCCTCAATAATTCATGGTGGTGTTTCTCATCATGATTCTCAACATTTGAAGACCGAAGAAGGATTTCTCCTAAATCTTGGTCCGCTCTCTTAAAAATTCATAGTTCTAGCTTATGCCATCCTCTCATAATTGTTTCCAATCGCACAATTCTTTTCTTACCCATCCGGAGCATTTCATGAGTTGTTTCATTTCTTGATCATCCAAAGGCCATCATTTCAGAAGATTTCTTCGTTCTAAGTTTTCAGCTTCATTCTCCAATTATTCTACATTGAGGTCTCTTCGTTCATCTCCTTATTCTTCCGGTGCATCATTCATGTATTCTCTAATCAGCTCGTGATCTCTTCGTTCTCGTGTATCAAATTCCCTCAAGTATCTTCATTCGTTCTCTAATTCTTACCAGTGATTCACCCCTTTACTTCGTTTTTTTCAATTCTCGCGGTGGTTCGTTCAAGATTTCTCTTCCTTCGTTATCATATCAATTTATTCATTGTTTCAATCCTACCGGTGGTTCGATGAAGACCTTCCCAAGTTTGCGCAATATCTATCTTAATCTTTTCTACAAGAATAAGTAGTATGCCAAATCCGTTGCTTGTCATCAATCTAGATTGGTGAAGGCTAAGCATAATGTAATTCTTATTCTTGTTTCATCCAAGTGATTAATTCCTTATTCCGGAGATTCATCAAAATTCTTGATCTCATTTGTTCATTTTTCTTTCCGGAGCTCCAAGTTATTTCAATTATATCATTTCAAAGCTTCATCTAATCATTGCAAGGCTTCTCCCAGAGTTCTTTTCAACTTTCCCTTTCGTTTGATCATTCTTTTATTATCGGAGTTCTTCATGGAGGATCAACATGGTGGCTCATCAAGGATTCCTTTCATTCTTCAATTGTTCTTGAAGATTTCTCTCGGAGTCAAGATCCGTCAAGCTATACTCTAAAATAAACATGGTGCTCAACACATGTTTGTCTTGAGGATTTCAAGCATTCTTCATCTCGCATTCCGAAGTGCAATTCTTTCTACCTTATCTTTTGAGGTGGTGCTATGTCATTCTGTATAATTTCCCTTCGGGTTCATGATTCACAAAGTTTTCAAGAGTGACATATTTAAATCCATCATTTTATGTTCGTTCAAGAGATCTTTTCAACCAATCAATCTTTTTGTTGGAGTTGTATTGGGTTATATTTCACCTATAGCCTTCCCTAAGGAATGTAGCTATTTGTGGTGGTTATCAATGATCAAATTTTCTCCTTCTCATCTTGGTGAAGAAGTTTTCTTCTCCTTGTTGATCTCAATCCAATCAACTGTTTCCGTAGTGGCAGAATTTCGCCTCTATCTTGAGAAGTTTTCTATAAGCCCACTACAAGCTTATCCGTTTCGTTGTTGGTTTTTTTCCAACAACTCTGTTCTAACCTTCTTGGAAGGGTGCTTTCCAAGATCATTGGTGGAAGAAGTTGGCATTTTCTTCTCCATTATTTATTCCAAGGATCTATCTTCTATTATTTATTTCTTCCGGAGGCATTGTGATGTTGCTCTCTCCACTATCTTCTCGGTTTGTGAGGACCGTGTTCTTTTCGTGCCTATCCATTTCCAACCGGAGTGTCGTGCCCTCTTTTCAAGTTCTTCCCATTCTGTCACGTTTTGCCTACCTTCTCAACCGGAGTGCTATCTGAAATCTTCCTGACCCATTGTGCCATTCTTTCAATAGTTCCGGAGGCAGTGTGCTGTTGATTTCATTAAGTATCCTCTCATCTTGTAAAGTTCATGTTCAATTCCTTCCATTTACAGTTGGGGTGCTGTCCAAATTATATCATTCTTATTTCGTTTTTATCTTGTTTTAACCGGAGTGTTGTGTCTATCATTCCTCTATTAATTAGAGTCTCATCCAAGTGCTTTCATTTTGCCAAGTTCATATTCTATCCCTTCCATTTTCCAACCGGAGTGTTATCGTAATTGATCCTTATCGTTCCTTGTACATCTCGTTTCAACCAGAGTGCTTGCATGTACTTCTCGTCCATTGTTCTCGTCATTCATAGCTTTGCAAACTCCAAGGTTCACATGGTGTTCCTTGTTTCTCTTTTCTACCGGTGTGCTTTCATATTCCTTTTGATCCGTTAAGCTCTTGTTCCATATTCTTCAACCTACAAAGGTTCTCGCAATGTTCCTTGTTCCTCTTTGATAACGGAGTGTTTTCAATCTCGTTCATCTCCCTTGTATTCTCTCTTTTCGTTCGTTCAATCTCAAGGTTCGTGGTTTCACTCGTTTGTCAAAGAAGCAACTTAGCTTTACCTCTTCTCTTCCTCTTCCGCTTTTCTCCGGTGCCGTCCTTAGATCTCGGGACGAGATCCTCTTGTAGTGGTGGAGTGTTGTAACGCCCCGAGACCGACGCTCCAGAAGACTTCCAGATGCTCTGAGTTTCGTCGTGTGATTTGTTTTGTTTGTTGCATCTCTTGCATTGCATCATGTCATCATGCAACCTTTTTTTAAATACTCAACTGAATAATTTGCATGGATCTTTGATCCATTTAAATTGAGGGAAATGCACATGGTGATTTCTCTTTAGAACATATAAAAATCTCCCAATATTATTAGGGAGCTATATTAAAATATTCCAATAAATTTGGAAATCACCATAACACACTTGCAAATTATCCCAATGCCTTTGTTATCTTAATTCTTGGTCTCCAACCTTGCCATATATTTTTTTCATCATATTCCGGAGCTCCACCAAAAATCCGAACATTTTTTGGAACGTCCCAACCCTCACTTCCTATTCAAATCATTTGAATTTAAATCAAATGAATTTGAATTTAAATCTTTCAATCATGGCCTTTTCTATTTTCTCGGAACAAGCACATTTTTGTGAGTCCAGGAAAATAATCCCTATGTCCAACTTCTTCCCCTAACCTCTCTTTCTTTTCTTTTCTTTCTTATCTCTATTTTGTTTTTATTTGTTTTAGAGTGAGAGAGAGCCCAGCAGGCCATCTAGGCCCATCCGCAGCCCAGCTCCTCCATGGCCCACCTAAGCCCAACCGCGCCCCTGTCATAACCTAGCTCGATCCCCGTTCTCCTCGTTCCCTACCTCGTGCCGCCAGCGCCCGATCCCCTTGCCCTCCTGCTCGATCCCCATCTCCCCCTCTCGATCCCGCGCGCCTCCCCTCCTGCTGCCGCCTCCACCACCAGATCAGGCCGGCCTCCGCCGCCCTTGCCCGTTCCCAGTAGGACCCCTCCAGCAGGGCCCCGTCCCCACCTCCGGCGCGCCAAGCTCGCCGCCTCCCTGCCATGGCCGCGTGTCACGCCTCTCCTTCGAGCGCCGCCCGGCCTCCCCGTCCTCTGCGTGTCCTTCCTTCCCTTCCTCTGGCCACCTTGTCGACCTGACATGGACGCCAAGCTCGAAGCCCCGTCGCCTCCCTGCCTTGCTCCGGCTGCCTCTGTCTGCATCAAGCAACAACAGCTCATCGCTCAGCACCTCGGCGCCCCTACACCCAAGTCCGTCGCCACCTCGCCGGAGGACATCGTCCTCGCCCGGATCCTCGTCGCCAGCCCCAAGCCTCGCCGCCGCTGCCTCCGCTTCGCCTGAACCGCGCCCCCTGCATCACCTCCATCGATCCCGCCCTCTGCTTCGCTCACTGGGACCAGAGCATCCCTGCCTAGCTCCCGTCGAGCCGCGCAAAGTCCCTCGGAGACCGCTTGGTGCAGCCTTGTTTTGGTTCGCTAAGTGACGCACCGAAACATCATCAAGGTCGACTACATGTTGCTGCCCCGACCGGATCCGTCAAGTACTCGCTACCACAATGGCGCCAAGTTCCACGATGCTCGCTGCCCGAATGACTACCGTCGCCAAGTTCGACTACCGCACGGTTACGCCAAGTTCATCTACGACACTTGTACAACTACTTCCCATGACGACCCGTGAACGACTACTTCCTCTACATCGTACCAAACTTGATTCGTTCCGAAACGCACGCTTCAAAGGTATAACCCCGAGACGACGCCCGTGAACGAATGCATGTGTGTTGTATGAGATGCTCGTGTTTGCACCGTATCGGAGAGAGGTCTTTGCACGTTCCTCGGTTGCCATGCCACTGTACCGCGGGAACCCGGAATCCGGGAGCACCCCACCATCCTTGCATGACACGCTCACGCCCACTTCTTTTGCACCGGTATCTCCGTGAGCTATCGGAACTGATATGTTGCCGTGGCATCATTTTCGGATTCGTTGCCGTGGCACCCGTTTTCTTCCACCACGGTGACAAATGCTTCATAACATGCTTATGTCAACATTTTCATAAATTGCATAAAACTTGTAAATGTCATCTGCATCATTATAACAACATTTAAAATGTTTATATTTGTTGTTTCCATTAAATTGCTAAATATGCATATGGGGATTTTCCGGAATTGTTGTTTGTTATTTCCGGCCTCATTTAACTTGCTTAAGTAGTTAGTTTACTTATGCTTCACCCCTTGCCATGTTTAATAACATTAAATATTGTTGGGTACATAAACAAGAGCGAACTAAATAACTTGAATGTGGTGTTTTGTCAATATGCAACTTGTTACATATTGAGCTCCACTTAATTTGTAGTATTGTTTGTTGCATTTTGCCCTGCCATGCCTCATTAAATCGGACATGCATCATACTTGTTTGTGCATTATGCCATGTGTATGTGGTGGTTGTTTACTATGTTGTTTGTTTCTTTCCGGGTTGCTTCTCCCTTTAGCTTCGGTTTCGTTCCGGAGTTGTGAGGATTCGTTCGACTATGTCCGTTTGTCTTCTTCATGGACTCGTTCTTCTTCCTTGCGAGATCTCAGGCAAGATGACCTTACCCTCGAAAGCACTTCTATCTTTGCTTGCTAGTTGTTCGTTCTATTGCTATGCTGCGCTACCTACCACTTGCTATATCATGCCTCCCATATTGCCATGTCAAGCCTCTAATCCACTCTTCCTAGCAAACCGTTGTTTGGCTATGTTACCGCTTTTGCTCAGCCCCTCTTATAGCGTTGTTAGTTGCAGGTGAAGTTGAAGATTGCTCCATGTTGGAACATGATTATGTTGGGATATCACAATATCTCTTATTTAATTAATGCATCTATATACTTGGTAAAGGGTGGAAGGCTCGGCCTTATGCCTGGTGTTTTGTTCCACTCTTGCCGCCCTAGTTTCCGTCATACCGGTGTTATGTTCCTTGATTTTGCATTCCTTACGCGGTTGGGTGATTTATGGGACCCCCTTGACAGTTCGCCTTGAATAAAACTCCTCCAGCAAGGCCCAACCTTGGTTTTAACATTTGTCACCTAAGCCTTTTTCCCTTGGGTTCTGCAGACTCAAGGGTCATCTTTATTTAAACCCCCGGGTCAGTGTTCCTCTGAGTGCTGGTCCAAACTAGAGCACCGTGCGGGACCGTCCCTTGGCAACTTGGGTTACGTTGGTACCTGTACGATTCGCTTATCCAGTGTGCCCTGAGAATGAGATATGTGCAGCTCCTATCGGGATTTGTCGGCACAGCGGGTGGTTTTGCTGGTCTTGTTTTACCATTGTCAAAATGTCTTGTAAACCGGGATTCTGAGACTGATCGGGTCTTCCCGGGAGAAGGAATATCCTTCGTTGACCGTGAGAGCTTATAATGGGCTAAATTGGGACACCCCTGCAGGGTATAAACTTTCGAGAGCCGTGCCCGCGGCTATGTGGCAGATGGGAATTTGTTAATGTCCGGTTGTAGAGAACTTGACACTCGACTTAATTAAAATACATCAACCGCGTGTGTAGCCGTGATGGTCTCTTTTCGGCGGAGTCCGGGAAGTGAACACGGCTTTTGTGTTATGTTTGACGTAAGTAGGAGTTCAGGATCACTTCTTGATCATTACTAGTTGACGACCGTTCCATTGCTCCTCTTCTCGCTCTCATTTGCGTATGTTAGCCACCATATATGCTTAGTGCTTGCTGCCGCTCCACCTCATTACCCCATCCTTCTTATAAGCTTAAATAGTCTTGATCTCGCGGGTGTGAGATTGCTGAGTCCTCGTGACTCACAGATACTTCCAAAACAGCTGCAGGTGCCGAGGATACCAGTGCAGGTGATGCAACCGAGCTCAAGTGGGAGCTCGATGAAGATCTTGTTCGTCGTGTTGTTTCGTTTCCTGTTGATCAGTAGTGGAGCCCAGTTGGGACGATTAGGGATCTAGCATTTGGGGTTGTCTTCTTTTATTTGGTTCCGTAGTCGGACCTATGTGTGTACTCTGATTGATGTATGATTTATTTATGTATTGTGTGAAGTGGCGATTGTAAGCCAACTCTTTATCCCATTCTTGTTCATTACATGGGATTGTGTGAAGATGACCCTTCTTGCGACAAGACCACAATGCGGTTATGCCTCTAAGTCGTGCCTCGACACGTGGGAGATATAGCCGCATCGTGGGCGTTACACTTGGTTAGTAGAGCTAGCTACAACACGAGACCCAAGAAACTTTGTGAGGATGTAAGGTGGGCCAACTATTGATAAACTAGTATGTATATCAAACTTATTATTGTACATGCCCGCTAAGAGGTTGGCTGTATATGACATGGCAACTTCTTATAGCCGACCCTTGGCTGTATTATTAACCATGCTCTTAGTGAGGTAGCTAGTATATCATAGACGACTAGCTAGTATCAGACTAGCCAAAGTGGGAGTAACTTCAGCAGTAACATCGACTCCAACTCAGCAAACTTGCTTATGTGGCAATAAGTTAATGAGGAGAGAGATTGTTTTAGTAACCTAGCTAGTTACTGTAACATCACATGTCCCAATGCAATATGACTCTATAACCTATATAGTCTAGGGATATGTGTATGTTACTAGTGTACTCTCCATTGTGGCTTGTCTCATACTCCCTCCTTTTCGGTTTAGGCTGGTTGTAATGGTATTATCATAAGCGGTATCATGCATGCCAACTAGACTTTCTAGATGATGTGGCACACAATTAAATGAGGAAAGAGAGGATGTGGTATCATATCATGATACCGTGTCATATTAAATGTTGTACTACTACTTTGTGTGATGCATGACAATTAGTAAGGCAACCTAAGATGCTAACTTATGATACTATGCATTACGGAAGTAATATTTACACTATCATATGCATGATACTAGTATATATGATACTCCCGATTACAACCGGCCTTATAGGGCTCAATTCAAAAATCTCACCAACCAAGGTAGATGGTGAGTGGTGGAATACTTTTTGTAGTTTGCAAAAACACCGAATTAATGATTTTTTTTCCTCAAAAAATTATGTTTTCCAATGTATTAATTGCAATACATGCATGCATATATAAAGTATATGCATTGGTCCACTTTCTCTTAATACTTACATGCAATGATTTAATGCACCTTGGAATCTGGAGATGTGATGGGGAACAACCAAATTGAGCCTTATAAAATGGAAAAACTAAAATTTTGAGATAAGCCTATAAACCGGAAAGGAGGGAGTATATATGCATGATACTAGTATATGATAGGCAATACCTTCGTAATGCGCGCATACATAGTATCATAAGTTAGTATCTTTGGTTCCTTATTAATTGCCATGCATGACACAAAGTAGTACAACATTTAATATGATACAGTATCATGATATGATACCACAACCTCTCTTTCATCATTTAACTGTGTGCCACATCATCAGACCGCTTGATACTCCCATATTACGACCAGCCTTATTAGGGTGGCCATAGTGGGGGTATCATAGCCGGTATCATGCACTCGGGAATAGAAAATATGATTATGTGGCAAAGAAGCAGCAACACAGGTAGATACCGTAACATATATATAATAAATGCTATACTACATTGTGTCATGCATGGCCATAAATACGGTCATGCTAGTACTACTCTATGATACTATATATGCACTATGAAGGTACGTACATAGTATCATACACTAGTATCATAAGCATGATACTATATATGTACAGGGTATGATACTCCCCACTATATAAGGCTGGCCATAGTGGTGGTATCATAGACGACGATGTCATGCACTCGGAAATAGCAAGTATGCCGATGTGGCAAAGAATTAAATATATATAAAGAGGATTAGAGTAACATATAGGTAGATACCGTATCATGTTAAATGCGATGCTAATTTGTGTCATGCATGGCAATAAATATGGTCTATATATGATAATATACTCTATGTATTATACTATGCGCTATAATTAATTAAAGGTAGTATCATACACTAGTATCATATATACTGTATATTCATGATACTAGTATATGACACTCTCCACTATACTCGTGATTTCTTACCGTGGAAAAAAATTGGAGGTGAAACGATCAACTCATGTTTTCATTCGAACAAAAATACGATGTTAGGTAATGTAAATGTTTTCAAAGAGCACACAGTTCACTCATGAAAGCCGTGTGTCCACTAAACCATGGCCGATGCACCCCCACCCCCCACCCCTCTGCCACATGCGCGATCTGAGTCGTGCGTTCTGATTGCCCAGAACCCAAACCCCACGGATCGTACATCTGCACCGTTGAATTCTCCTTGATCGAACTGTGATCCTCATCCCTTTGGACAACACATGTACATGTTTTCAAATAGCCCCTCCCAAAACAATATTTTCAAATATCACACGGTTCACACACGAAAGCCGTTTGCGATGGAGGATGCATCAAACAAGGTTCAGATTTTAGTTGTGTGTGCGATGCAGGGCATATGGTTCAGTTCAATTAACTGTTTGGGATGAGGAGGAACGAAAGAAACGGGCAGCCAGATGAAGGTGTGTGTGATGTACAGCATACGGTTCACTCGGATGAACTGTTTGTGATTAGGCAACACAAAAGAAACGGTCAGCCAGGTCAAGATTTGTGCGATATACGGCATGCGGTTCACTCGGATGAACTGTTTGTGTTGAGACAAGAGAACATAAATGGTTCAACTTAAGAAGATGTGTGTGATACGCGGCAAACAGGTCTGTAATCGGAAACGTGTGCGAAGACCGATAACAACACAGACGATTGCTGCTAACAAGCCGTGTGTGTTTTGAGCAAACGATTGCTAGTATAAAATTGTGAGTGATTGATGAAAACATCACCAACAGGTTCCATTGTTTAGTCCATGTGCGATGTGATTTTCTTTGTCCGCACAACATCTACGCTGTGTCTACAGAGCATCAACATATATACATAAAAAGACAGCATTGGATAACCAAATTAAGCATACATTTACACAAGTGACTACACACATAATATTTCCACACACCAAAGGAAGCAATTACATGCATACTAAATTAGGAGAAACGAGGATCTAATCATCTACTTATTTATGTGACGACGCTTGCCATTGCTCTACTTCCGGCTGGATCTCTGGCCGTTTTTGGGAAGGAGGCACTTCCTCATGTCAACGATCCTCCTGTACATGTCGTAGCTCGTGTATGCCTCCTTGGCCACGTACACGACGTGAGGTTTGTCGAGTTTCTCCATCCAGGAAGAGTGCAAGGCACGCTTCCTTGTTGCACAAATCCTTCATGTTTCCGTAGTAGGGGTCGATGATGGCCTCGACGAGGTAAACCAGTGAGTCCATCTCATGCTCCTTGCTGCCCCAGATCTTGTATTGGCCGTGGATGTCGACTAGATTCTCGCAGGCGAGGCCCAAATTCTCGAGCGCCTTTACATCGTTGGTGATGTCCACCGTAGCGAACATGTAGTGGGGGCTGTTGACAAACCTGGTGAAACACTCGCAAGGACTTGTGGCTAGGAGTAGTGGTACATGAGGACGTGGTGGCGCACGCACATCTGGGTGACGTCGACCTTGGGATGAGACCCGGCATGAGCGCGGGTGTACTCGAGGTCGAACCCGACCACCTTTGTACTTCTCCTCGGCAAGCAACAACTCCATGATGTGGATGGAGTGCTACACCCAGACCGGGTCGTTGGTGTACAACACCGAGGGGTCCATGAACCTTCTGTGGGTGTCCACCACGGCAAGCATGGTGAACTGCTACTCATCGTCGGTAGCCGCTCGGAGCGCCATTGGAGCCACGCAGGATACCCTCTAAGAATTTCTCGTGGTGGGTGCGCTTCTTGCAATGGTGGGGCGCGATCAAAAGGTTGAAGAGACACAAGGGTTAAGTGGCCGCTGTAATAAATGGGGGCTGGCCGGCCTGTAATCGTCACGTCTCGTCACAACGTTCATAGCGGAGGATTCCAGTGCACGGTTGACAACACTGCATCGCATGCGTGGGCTCGAAGAGGCGCCAAATGTATCACCGGTGGGCCTGTTCCCGCACTACCGCGCAAGCTTCCCGCCCGGCTAGTTTGGCCACGCGTCGGCTAGAAGAGGGACAAATCGTGGGCGTTTATTGGCAAAAAGCTTTGTAAAAACGAAGTGTGTGGAATGACTTCGGTCTTAAGTTTACCCGTGGGTGATGAGGTCAAAGTTACACAGAAGGGTGATGATGAACACTCAAGTGCGATAATTAATTTTGCGCTCTACATGGCACACGGTGGAAGAAACCAACTGTGTGCAATAATGTCAAAGATCGCAGTCGAGTTAGCTATACAGATCGTGTGCTCTGAGATCGACACGGTAAATAGATTCGAGAATGGTTAATAAAATCTAAGACCATTGCATATTAAGGTCAAAATAGTGCTACCAATATACGAGTCTCATACGATGCCATTTCAACGATTGTACCACAAAAGCACAAAATATTACAAGGTTCAAATTCCAGAGTTATATGGCTCAAATTCGAAGATTACAAGGTTCAAACTATTGATAAACTAGTACATATATAAAACTTATTATTGTACATGCCCACTAAGAGGTTGGCTGTATATGACATGGCAACTGCTTATAGCCGACCCTTGGCTGTATTATTAACCATGCTCTTAGTGAGGTAGCTAGTATATCATAGACGACTAGTTAGTATCAGACTTGCCACATGTAACACCCCGCATGTAACTTGCCATATTTGTAACTCCGACTCTTGCCATTTTCGGCTATGTGATATGTTTTTCCCTCCGTTGTCGGGTTTTGTCTTTCGTTTTGTATTTTGTCATGTCATCATGTGCATTGCATTTGCATACGTGTTCGTCTCATGCATCCGAGCATTTTCCCCGTTGTCCGTTTTCCAATCCGGCGCTCCTATCTCCTCCGGTGCACCCCTCTTGTTTTCTTTCGTGTGCGTGTGTCAAACTTTCTCGGAATGGACCGAGGCTTGTCAAGTGGTCTTAATATACCACCCGGAGACTACCGGTCAAGTTTCGTTCCATTCGGAGGTCGTTTGGTACTCCATCGGTTAACCGGGCATCCGCAAAGTCCATTTGAGTGTCCAGCAAAAACCCCCTCTAAAACCAGCCCAAAACCCACTAAACTCTCTTCCATGCTCTAGGTCGTTCGATCACTATCGTGTGGGCGAAAACTGCACCTCATTTGGAGTCTCCTAGCTCCCTCTACCTATTTATATGTGGGCATCCCGAGATACGAAATCACAGACGAAACCCTAACCCTCTCCCTCCGCGCCGCGCCGGACGCTTCCGCTCCGGCCGGACAACGTCTGCCGCGCCGCCCGGCCAATCAGAGCGCGACACGTGTCGCCGCCGCCTCCTCCACCGCGCCGGCCCGCGAGACCGCCACGGGCCCGCCGGCCCGTTCCCCGCCGCCTGCGCCCCGCGCACCCGCCGCCAACTCGCCTCCCGCGCCGCCGCCGCGCTCGCCCGCCCCGCCGCCGTGCCCGCGCGCCGCCGCCAGCGCGTCGCCGGCCTCCTCCTCTGACGCCGCCGGCCCCGCCGCCTCCTCCCTCCGGCCTCGCCTCCGGCTGCCCGCGCCGGCGCCGCTCCTTCCTCCGCCGGCGAGCAGCGCACCGGCCACCGCGAGCCCGTGCCCGAGCCGGCCCCGATCCGATCTGGGTCAACGGGGAAGGTTGACCCGAGCCCCCTCTTTATTTTTCAAAGTCGTGGAATTTTCTCTGCATATGCCTCTGTTCATAGCTCCGTAAATCCGTGCTTGTAGCTCCGATTCGCGCGTGTAATATGTCAAATTGTTCGACTCGTGATGCTCTTCATTTTGTTCAGTTGCACCATGTTCATTAGAGATCATCTTGATGCCCAAATCTTCGTTGGAAGAGGGCTAGTTGCTGTTATTCTCTGGTTCTTAACAGAACTTGGAGATTTGTCATTTTTGTATCATTTAATCTGTGCATCTTTTGAGCATGAGCTCTACATGTGTTTTGAATTATGCCATGCCATCTTTCCAGTGGTTTAGTCCATTTTTTTTTGATCTCTTTGGTGACTAGCACAAGCATGCAAAGTAGGCCCCGTAATATTTCTGATTTCAGGGACTTAGTGATTTCTCCAAGTCCTTGTCCGCTGTAATTTTGTTGCCGTGTAAACTTGATGCTACAGAGAGATCCATGCATATTTTGGAGATGTTCAGTAAGGATGTTTTGTAGCTATTGCTGTAATTGATCCATTCCTGCAATTGTTTGCAATTATGGTGTGCCATAGCATGACTCAATCTTGCTCTACTTTTGCTATAAAATATTTCTGCCAGATTCTTAACATGATATGCAATTTTGTCAAGCTTATTGTAGTTGATCCATACATGCTATGCAATTGTTCTTGCCATGGATAGCTTCATAAACATGCCATCTTGCTGTAGGTATGCTTGGTTTGTCATGCATTGCTCTGTAGTGAGTGGATCAAGTTCACAAAGAGGCCTACATATTAATATTTCTGTCATGCTCTGTTTTCTGCCAAGTCTGAAACCTGATAACGAAACTTGCTATGTTTACATGCTTGCCATCATATCCTCTGGTCCTTTTTGGCTTATGGTCAGTAAGGGACTTTTGTCATGTGATTTTAGTAGAACACTGCCATGCCTTGTTTTGCTATGTTAAGTTCCTGTAGCATGTTGATTTCGTGCTCTAAACATTGCTACCTGATGCTGATTTCTGCCATGTCCAGTTTTTCACTAAGTCTGTGAACCTGTAATCTTTTGCATTTTTTCCGTGCTTGTTTGAGCTTGACGTGTTGAGAACTAGCCATAGCTCAGTGTTCATCTTTTGTCAAGCATCTCCTGTAGATTACTTCCATGTGCTTTGTTGCTATGTTGGGGTGCCGTAGCATTGTTGCTTGTTGCATTTTAATTGCTATCTTGCTGTTTATCGCAGATTAGTGTCATTCTTGTTTTGCTTGCCACTTGCAAACCGTGCATCCGATTCCGGTGATCTTTATATCGTTTTCGACCGAAATTATCTCATATTTCAGGTGGCATGCTTGGTTTGCCAAGTTACTGCCATGTTCATCATTTTCCTTCCGGAGCACGCATACGCATCGCATATTATATCTTGCATATCATACATGTTTTGCATCATGTTGCTCGCGCATTTGTCGTTGTTGATTGTGGTTCCGTTTGTTTGTGTTCTTGTCTTGGGTAGAGCCGGGAGACGAGTTCATGAACGAGGAACCTGTCGAGTACGCTTACGAGGATCAAGCTTTCGACAACTCTGAGAATCTTGCAGGCAAGATGACCACCCCTCGAAATCACTTCTATCTTTGCTTTGCTAGTTGTTCGCTCTATTGCCATGCTCCGCTACCTATCACTTGCCATATCATGTCTCCCATTTTAGCCATGTCAGCCCTAACCATCCTTTCCTAGCAAACCATTGTTTGGCTAAGTTACCGCTTTTGCTCAGCCCTTCTAATAGCGTTGCTAGTTGCAGGTGAAGTTGAAGTTGGTTCCATGTCGGAACATGGATATGTTGGGATATCATAATATCTCTTATTTAATTAATGCATCTACATATATTTGGTAAAGGGTGGAAGGCTCGGCCTTATGCCTGGTGTTTTGTTCCACTCTTGCTGCCCTAGTTACTGTTATACCGGGATTATGTTCCTTGAGTTTGCGTTCCTTACGCGGTCGGGTGATTTATGGGACCCCCTTGACAGTTCGCCTTGAATAAAACTCCTCCAGCAAGGCCCAACCTTGGTTTTACCATTTGCGACCTAAACCTTTTTCCCCCGGGTTTTCTAGAGCCCGAGGGTCATCTTTATTTTAAACCCCCGGGCCAATGCTCCTCTGAGTATTGGTCCAAACTGTCGGTCGCCGGTGGCCACTAGGGGCAACTCTGGGCTGGCCTATCGGAAGCTTGGACAATCCGGTGTGCCCTAAGAACGAGATATGTGCAGCTCCTATTGGGATTTGTCGGCACATTCGGGCGGCTTTGCTGGTCTTGTTTTACCATTGTCGAGATGTCTTGTAAACCGGGATTCCGAGACTGATCGGGTCTTTCCGGGAGAAGGTTTATCCTTCGTTGACTGTGAGAGCTTATGATGGGCTAAGTTGGGACACCCCTACAGGGTAATATCTTTCGAAAGCCGTGCCCGCGGTTATGAGGCAGATGGGAATTTGTTAATGTCCGGTTGTAGATAACTTGTCACTTGACCCAATTAAAATACATCAACTGCGTGTGTAGCCGTGATGGTCTCTTCTCGGCGGAGTCCGGGAAGTGAACACGGTCTGAGTTATGCATGACGTAAGTAGGTGCTCAGGACCTCTTCTTGGTCATTGCTAGATGACGTCCACTCCGTTGCTTCTCTTCTCGCTCTCATTTGCGCAAGTTAGCCACCATATATGCTTTTGCCGCTGCAGCTCCACCTCTTTGCACCCCCCCCTTTCCTACAAGCTTAAATAGTCTTGATCTCGCGGGTGTGAGATTGTTGAGTCCCCGTGACTCACAGATTCTACCAAAACAGTTGCAGGTGCCGACGATGCCAGTGCAGATGATGGCATCGATCTCAAGTGGGAGTTCGACGAGGAACGTGATCGTTACTATGTGTCTTTTCCTGATGATCAGTAGTGGAGCCCAGTTGGGACGATCGGGGATCTAGCATTTGGGGTTGTCTTATTTTCATCTGGATTTTGACCGTAGCCGGTCTATATGTTTGTATTTGGATGATGTATGATGATATTTATGTATTGTGTGAAGTGGCGATTGTAAGCCAACTCTTTATCCCATTCTTGTTCATTACATGGGATTGTGTGACGATGACCCTTCTTGCGACAAAACCACTATGCGGTTATGCCTCTAAGTCGTGCCTCGACACGTGGGAGATATAGCCGCATCGTGGGCGTTACACCACAGTGGGAGTAACTTCAGCAGTAACATCGACTCCAACTCAGCAAACTTGCTGATGTTGCAATAAGTTAATGAGGAGAGAGATAGTTTCAGTAACTTAGCTAGTTACTGTAACATCACATGTCCCAATGCAATATGACTCTATAACCTATATAGTCTAGGGATATGTGTATGTTACTAGTGTACTCTCCATTGTGGCTAGTCTCATACTCCCTCCGTTCCAGTTTAGGCTGGTTGTAATGGTATTATCATAGGCGGTATCATGCATGCCAACTAGACTTTCTAGATGATGTTGTACACAATTAAATGAGGAAAGAGAGGATGTGGTATCATATCATGATATCGTGTCATATTAAATGTTGTACTACTACTTTGTGTGATGCAAGACAATTAGTAAGGCAACCTAAGATGCTAACTTATGATACTATGCATTACGGAAGTAGTATTCTACACTATCATATGCATGATACTAGTATATATGATACTCCCCATTACAACCAGCCTTATAGGGCTCAATTCAAAAATCTCACCAATCAAGGTAGATGGTGAGTGGTGGAATACTTTTTGTAGGTTGCAAAAACGCCCAATTAATGCTTTTGTTCTCCTCAAAAAATTATGTTTTCCAATGTATTAATTGCAATACATGCATGCCTATATAAAGTACATGCATTGGTCAAATTTCTCTTAATACTTGCATGCAATGATTTAATGCAACTTGGGATCTGGACATGTGATGGGGAACAACCAAATTGAGCCTTATAAAATGGAAAAACTAAAATTTTGAGATAAGCCTTTAAACCGGAAAGGAGGGAGTATATATGCATGGTACTAGTATATGATCGGCAATACCTTCGTAATGCGCGACACTGGTTAGGTTGTTCCTAACAGGACAAATACATGACTAATTTTGTACAAGAAATTTCAGTGTCCTCAGCAAAAATAATACATCTTAATTAATATCTTCTACTCCACTCATATGGCACATTCTGATCTTAAAAATACTGCAGCTCATCTTAAAACTGAGGACCCCTAAACCGCTCCCGGCTGGTGAATTGCTGATGGTTGGAGATTTATCAGCGACTTCTTCCTGGATCACTACATCAATCCCACTAGTGATAATGAAGATTTCAGCATGCGTTCTCCTGAAACATTGAGTAAGAGTTAGCCGCTAAACATATAAGCATGGATCCATTGTTTTCCATCTGATGAGGTCTTCGTATTTCATACACTGATTAATTACGTAATGCATATATGTGTGGACAAATCATTGGAATTTAGCTACCATATGTTCAATTGCAATTGTTGCGAAATTTGATGAATGTTCTTCCTGTGGACACTATTTGTTCAATTGAATATTGTGGCGAATTTTCTTTTTGTGTGCCGATTCGGAATGGGATATTTTCGTTTTAACCTGGCAATTGCTCCGCACACGGTTCAACTAAATGAGTGTGTGCGATCCACATCGGAAAGCATACGTCAATCGTAGCGGAACCATTGGTGATACACAGCAGATCGCAAACGATTTGCAGCGCTACTACTTGTGCGTAGGGTCTCCGAAACCGTTTGTGATATCGCGTTATTGCACACGAGAACTCGGAGTAAACCGTGCCCAATGCAAAGTACAATCCCAGTCGTAATTTTTCCAGGAAACGTGTGGGATCCCAAACGAAAAGCACACGTCACTCTTGCGGCAACCGTCGATAATACCCAACAAATCACAAATGGTCTGCAGCATGCGAAGGGGCTCCTGAACCGTTTGTGATAGAACATTATCACAGACGGTAATTGTTGGCAAACGTGTGCGATGGAGTCTAACATGGCAGACGGGTTACGTAGAAAACTCGTGTGCGATGGGGCACAAATCGCAGACAGTTCATATGTTGGCCCGTGTGCCTTACATACTGTTTCCCAAATGGTTCATTATGACAGACCGTATGGTTTCACTGCATCATTAGAAATGCTTAATCACCGATACCACACGTGCGAAAGAATTTAGTGTGCGCTGCATCACACACGATTACATTTTGGAAGGCCTCTGGACCACTGCTCCATATCCCCGACGATTTATGGGTTGTGTGGGAAGGACACCCTATCGCACACACTCACTTTTTGATGGTTCCAAATGCCGTCGCAGAAAGGGGTTAAAAATTGTTTCTTTAGGACCGACGCGTACCAGTGCATGCCCTGGGATGACACGCATGATGCAGTTTGAGCACACACACATGCTTGTGTACGCTTGAAACCCTGCCATCAAGTCGAAGTGGCTAGTACAATGACACGTCATGAACCGTCTCGCTCTGTGTGGGGAGCAAGTGTACGATTTTTGACGCACGTGCCACATCAATGTTGTGAAATGGTATTCAAACATGCATGCACGCATCACCTCCATACATATGCATGTAGTGGTTGCCTTCGAATGGTACACTCCCTCGTGTGGTTATCGGGGACAAGCCTATATATTCGTGGTCCCGTGTGGACATCCCATAACACCTTGACCGACAATAAGATAGGTTACCATGGCGAATTCTTCATTTGGTTCGTGTTATCGTAGTATAGGTCATGGTGAGATTCAGACCTAATTAAGTTTGAGCACATATACTATGCACGCATGCATGCAAGAATCCCCGCCATTGGCTTGAAGTGTGGTGTAACATACATATGCTATCGGATGTGGGGTTCCGGCAAACCCTTAAGGTTCGAACTCTGGGGTGCGCGCGAAGTCTTTTCCTCCTACCGATCCACGCCCTAGCTCGCTAAAATCTCGCGGACGAACTCGAAGAACTTGGAACACAGAAAGACACGAGATTTATATTGGTTCGGGCCACCGTTGTGGTGTAATACCCTACTCCAGTGTGTGTGGTGGTGGATTGCCTCTTGGGCTGAAGATGAATAGTACAAGGGGAAGAACAGCCTCCTGAGGTTGAGGTGTTCTTGTGTCTAGGGTAGGCTCTCGATCAGATCAGATCATGCCGGGATGAGATGCCCCTACCGTGGTGGCTAATTCTACTTATATAGGCCCTGGTCCTCTCCCCAAATATTGAGCGGGAAGGGAGCCAACAACGGCGGGGAAATTTGAAGGAGGACAGCTAGTACAAGCTATCCTGACAAAAGTGGTCTTCGCCTGCGAAAGGCTCTGGTGGTGACGCTGTCTTGGGCTCCACGAGGCTTCCCCTCTCAAAAATATCTACCCGCATGCAGCTTTTTTCTGTTTGATAACACACGGTTATTGTGTTTTGGCCGTGTGGGATGTTTCTTGTTCCCAATCCCGCCTGCATCCCTAGGAAATATCTGCCCCCCTCGAGGGTTTTTGTGTTTCATAACACACGGTTGTTATCTCCGGACCATGTGTGATATTTCTTGTTCCCAATCCCGCCTGCATTCCTCGAAAATATCTGCCCTGCTCGAGCATTTTTCTATTTCATGACACACGGTTGTTATCTCTGGACCGTGTGTGATGCACCATCATCAAAATTTTCAATAGCCCCGGCATTTCACTCCCGCGTTTGACTCCCGCGTAGTAAAATTTTCAGTACGCGCGTCATTTCCTCGAACACCCCTGCTCCACACACACACACACACCCTCCCTCGCTTGAAACCCTACCAAAGGTCCCCGCTGCCACCGCCGCCGCAAGGCCTCCCTTGTCAACATCTGCCGGTTTGCCCATGCAGCATACCAACCGATCTCCAAACCCAGGCCGCCCTGAGTTTCTTAGGTGACGCCTGCCAAATGCCCCCTTTCCCATAGATCCCCATCCCCACTCCAGAGTGTCGCAGCCTAAGCCCGGCTACGCTTCGCGTGGAGCTCGAGGAGCGACTGTCCCAAAAGAGGTGTATCGTGGTCTCTTCGCCTGATGTGCCGAGGAAGCTGACGACCATTACTAGCGACAGGCACTCAAGCAGCGGGCTAGAGTATGCGGGCATGTCTCGGCCGCCGGCTACGACATCAAGGTCATCGACAGCGATGACCTAAAACGGGCTATGTCACAGGTTAAGTGGCCCACCCCCAACCCCTCGGGTTGAACCACTGTCGATCTCATCCATGGCCCTGCCGCTGATCTCCTTTGGCTCAATGTCAACAATTCGCCATCCTACATCACCATCGAGCCCCTTTTGTCATTTCTGAAGGACACGTTCTGCAACGCTGGCTTTGCATCCACATCTTCCAAGTCAGACCTCATCGACAGCGACCACGAGGAGGGCACCCTCTCTAGCTCTTCCAAGGGGAAAGAGCCCATCTGCTCTTCCAAGGGGAAAACGCCCATCTGCGACATCAGGGAGGGCACCCTACAGCCGTGCTCTTCCAAGGGGAAGGAGCCCATTTGCGACACCATGGGGTGCATCCAGGGTCCGTGCTTTTCCCACGGGAACGAGCCCATCTGTGACAAGTGAGGAAACCCATGATTTGTTTTGCCATGCCTCTTCACAAGGGGGAGCCCAAGATTTGTTTCGTCCAGTCCCTTTTGTAGTTAATTGCTATATCTGGTTGTTTGCAGTATGCCTTGTTTATTTCAGTTGTTCACAATGTGACGCTCTATATGTGCAATTATTTACTGTGCAGTACATTTCATCAATCCAGTTTTAAACATATCGATAGGAATGCATATATTTGCTTGTTGTTAAGCCTGTTATAGCTAGCATATGCCTCTTCTAGAGTTTTTTTATTATTCGGTTGTTTGTAGTTAGCATATGTCTAGTTTCAAAGGCTACCTTTAGTTGTTCGTAGTATGCCTTGTTTATTCCAGTTATTCACAACGTGATGTTCTATATGTGCAAGTATGAACTGTACAGTTCAATTTCATCACTACCAGTTTCAACAATACCACTATGAATGACTATGTTTGCTTGTTGTTAAATGTTAGGCCTGTTGTAGTTAGCACACCTTTCCACTTGTTTTGCTTTACTAGGGTGCTTAAACCTGCACAGTGAAGTTATCTTTTGGAGATTATTTTGTCTGCCATGGATAATTTTGGTTGATGTTTAGCCTGTTGTGCTGAACATGCTTCTCAATGTACCTACACAGGACAATTTTGGGAACGACTGCTGTTTTCCATCGAGGTTAGTTTCATCCCATGGCTTATATATGCTCACTGTTCAAGATATTGGTAGCTGGTACATATAGTTCGGGGGCTGATAAGGGACTAATCGGTGAATCGGACTTTTAACTGAATATATCTGCAACCCATTTATCGTTAGGTTATCTAGGGCCATATGTAATATATCTAAGGCTACATTGCAACATTCACTGTACTTAATGTCTAAATATGCAATCCTAGGCTACATAGCAACAAGGAAGAGTGTTACATTAATGTTCTGATGATGTCTAGATATACGTAGATGAGCAGCAGCAACAACAACAACATAGCCCTGTTTCGATACTCAACTTAGCTAGAGGTTAGAGTTAGTTTTTGGCTCATGACTAACCTTGAACTAACCCCATCCAAAGAGTTGTTTGGATGGCAGGGTTAGATTGACAATAAATGCACTAGGAGAACTAGCTCCAATTAGCACCTCTTGGGTTGGATAGTTTTTTAAGGTGGGTTATAGATGTAACTAGCTCAAACTAGCCCTCATGTTAAGATATACTTTAGGGCTATTTGAGCCCGAACTAGCTCAAACTAACTGTAACCCATGGATACATCAGCAGTTAATCAGCCGATATTATCTAAGAATGCACTAAACTCCTTCCGGCCCATAATATAAGATGTTAATTCATCTAATATGTGAGTATATTGGATGTTATAAGATATTATAAAAGAGTGTTGTACTACATCATTGTGCAATTTTTGTTAGCTTCTAATATTAACTTGGTGCTTTTAGGTACATATATCATTGGTAAAGATCCGCGCTTCGACCCTTTCTGCGTATGGGGCAATGAGATATCGATGAACCAACATCAAGTGAGGAAGCTGTTAAAGATTGTTAGTAAAATGGGCCCAAAGATGGCAATTAAACTATTTGTTTACACTTTATCCAAGATAACAACAAACTGCAGGATGGTAAGTAAGAACTCTGCGGTGTTCTTTTTACTGCCCATTATGAGTTATGTTAGATGACAATGTCTGAATCTTTTTCCTTTACAGTGGTTGCCAAAGCAGTTTACTCAAGATTACCTCTCAAACTACATGATTGGTGGGCATGCAAAGGTCAAAGTCTTTCTACCAAAACACGATGATTATCTAGATGTTTTCATGAAGACCGTGAAAGATGGGTGGTCGGCCATCACAAGGGGTTGGACTAGAGTCGTGCGTGCCTTCTGCATGGAGGAGGGCACAATATGGGCATTCCGGTTCACCTTGTTCAGCAACCAGAATGTATTTCGCCTCTTTCTTTACCGTCTTTAATAATACGAGTATACAACTGTGGTTCATCATTCTTCATTTGGTTCTTATGTAATTCTTGAACATATGTACCTATGAATCGAATAATGCGTTGGTTGTTTGAACCCGATGGATATGAATAAAGCTGTAGCATACATTCAAATTCAAATTCACACCTGGTACAATTTGACATAGCAGCAATTAAATTATGGTGAAATTATGCTCTCCAGGTCGTTACGGCACACACGGTTGGTAAAACACAAACGTTTGCGATATACACCATAATCCGAGACGGTTCACAGAGAGGAAACGTGTGCAACCATGCGCACAGTTGCCATTTGCAAAGTGTGTGTGATGTCAGACAATATCAGAAACGGTGAGGGCAAACTAAACATTTGTGTTAGTTGCCTTATCATACACGATTCGGAACCATGAACTGCTTCTGATGATGTATGCATCGTAAACGTTGCACCACAGAATAGCGTGTGCGATAGTTGTCGTGTACGACGATGTTACGACGGTCCGGCATTTCGTAATCCTGTCCGACACTCGTACGACGATTAGCTAATCTTCTTAATTAGTTATCGCATATGGTTTGGGGAAAGCGAATGTGTGTGATTGTATGCTTATCATACACGTTCTATAAGAGTGAACCGTTTGTTATGGACCGCGCATCCTAAACGTGGCACCACAGAATACCGACTGCGATGGCAATGCGAGCACAAACGAGTAGGAGTACTGTAGCGTCCCTATCCCCAACTGTTTCTGGGTCGCGTGGGAAGTACCCCCCTATCGCCGTCATTCACTAGTCGACGGTTCCAAATGCCTTCGTGGAATGGGGTTAAAAACAGTTTGTATAGCACCGAGGCGTACCAGTGTAATACAATACACTTGCTACTTATATTATGTTAATATGAACTCTTCTAATGCTGGAAGATGCTTCAAGATGCTAGTCTTTTCTAGGCTAGGCTTTCCCTTCTCTTCTGGCATTTGTGCAGTTCAGTCCAAAGATATAGGCCCATCCTTTGATACCGATGCATACTTAGTATAGATCTGATGTAAGTCTTACGAGTACTTTGGATGAGTACTCATGGTTGCTTTGCTAACTCTTTTCCCCTATACCCAATTGCTGCGATCAGATGACGGATCCCAGGAGCCAGGTGGCACTAGCAATGACTACTACTACCCCGAGTGTGCCTACTACTACGTGCAGGCCGCCGCCGACCAGGATTAGTTAGGAGGCTCCTAGGCATGAGGCCTTGCCTTTTCGACCGATGTTGTTGTTTTTGCTAGCCTTCTTAAGGCACACTTGTTTACGTGATGTCTCTACTCAGATATTGTTGCTTCTGCTGACTCGTTTGTATTCGGGCCCTCGAGGCCCCTAGCTTTTAATATAAATCCTGTATGACTTTAACTTGTGTCTAGAGTTGAGTTGTGATATCTTCTTGTGAGTCTCTGATCTTGATCATGCACATTTGCGTGTATGATTAGTGCATGATCAAGTCGAGGCGTCACAAACATTGTGCTTTATGCTTCGTACTATTATCCAATTATGTGTTGCCATTGTATGATGTTTGAGTATATTTTTGTTATCCTTTTGGGTAATTGGTGAATTGCCATGATTGGTTTAATTTTCTTGTCGTTATGTTGCCGTCCTTTGGTGCCCATCATATGAACGTTTGTGTGGATCACACCATAGGTTTAGTTCTATGTTGATAGTGATGGAAATATGCCCTAGATGCAATATTAAAATTGTTATTATTATATTTCCTTAATCATGATAAACATTTATTATTCATGCTAGAATTATATTGACCAGAAACTTAAATAAATGTGTTGATATATAAACAAATACCGTGTCCCTAGTGAGCCTCTACTAGACTAGCTCATTGATCAAAAGATGGTTAAGGTTTCCTAACCATAGACACACGTTGTCATTTGATAACGGGATCATATCATTAGGAGAATGATGCGATGGATAAGACCCAACCGTTAGCATAGCAAATGACCGTTCAGTTAATTGCTACTGCTTTCTTAATGTCAAATTCATGTTCCTTCGACCATGAGATCATGCAACTCCCGGATACCGAAGGAATGCCTTGTGTGCTATCAAACATCACAACGTAACTGGGTGATCATAAAGATGATCTACAGGTATCTCCGAAGGTATCTGTTGAGTTGACATGGATCGAGATTGGGATTTGTCACTTCGTGTATCGGAGAGGTATCGCTGGGCCCTCTTGGTAATACGCATCACAAGAAGATTGCAAGCAAAGTGACTAAGGAGTTAGTTACATGATGATGTATTACGAAACGAGTAAAGAGACTTGCCAGTAACGAGATTGAACTAGGTATGGAGGTACTAACAATCGAATCTCAGGCAAGTAACATACAGATAGACAAAGGGAACTACGTATGTTGTCATAAAGGTTCGACCGATAAAGTTCGTAATTGAATATGTAGGAACCAATATGGCTGTCTAGGTCCCACTATTGGTTATTGACCGGAGAAGGGTCTCGGTCATGTTTAAATCATTCTCGAACCCATAGGGTTCGCACACTTAACCTTCATTGATGATATAGTTTGTTGGTGACTTAATGTTGATCAGAGTCTCGGATGAGATCACGGACATGACGAGGAGCTCCGGAATAGTCCGGAGGTAAAGATTGATATATAGGATGATATGGTTAGGCCAAGGGATAAGGCCCATGGGGCTTTAGGTCGGTGCAATAGGAAGTTTTGCGGAGGTTAGGGACCAAACGCCGCAGACCCTGGCATATGGCCCTGGGCGAGACACCGAGGCCCATGCCGCCTGGGCCAGACGCCAAGGACTTTGCCTCTGGTCCTGGAAATCCGAGAAGGACTCTTCCTTGTGGGCTAAACCGACTTTGAGGAGGCTCTTTCTCGAAGTTACGACCCCAAGGCTCAATATATAAATAGAGGGGAAGGGCTAGCACCCAGAACACATCAAGATTCAATAAGCCCTTTACCGGCAACCCCACCCTCTCTAGTTTATCCTTTGTCATAGTTTCCGTTGTGCTTGGCGAAGCCATGCGGAGATTGTTCTTCCCCACCACTGTCACCATGTCATGTTCTGCCGGAACTCATCGTCTACTTCGACCCTCTTGCTAGATCGAGAACGCAAGGACGTCATCAAGCTGAATGTGTGATGAATGTGAAGGTGTCGTACGTTTGGTACTTGATTAGGATGGATCGTGAAGGTGTACGACTACATCAACCGCTTTGATAAATGCTTCCCCTTAGTGATCTACAAGGGTATGCAGATGCTCTCCCCCTCTCATAGCTATGCATCTCCATGGATAGATCTTGCGTGTGCTTAGAAAAATTTTGTTTACCATACAACATTCGCCAACAGTGGCATCATTAGCCAGGTCTATGCGTAGATGATATGCACAAGTATAACACAAAGGAGTTGTGGGCGGTGATGGTCATACTGCTTACCACCAACGTCTTATTTTTATTCGGTGGAATTGTGGGATGAAGCGGCCCGGACCAACCTTACATGTCCACGTACATGAGACCGGTTCCACCGACTGACATGCTTTTTTTTGCATAAAGGTGTCTGGCGGGTGTTTGATTATCCTACTTTAGTTGAATCGAATTTGACTATGGTCGGTCCTTGAAGAAGGTTAAAACAACAAACTTGATAATCATCGCTGTGGTTTTGCGTAGGTAAGAACGGTTCTTGCTAGTTGGCCGTAGCAGCCACGTAAAACGTGCAACAACAAAGTAGAGGACGTCTAACTTGTTTTTGCAGGGTATGTTGTGATCTGATATGGTCAAGGCGTGATGTGGCATACATTGTTGTATGAGATGATTGTGTTTTGTAATATCGACAACCGGAAGCAGCCTTAGGGTTGTCTCTTAATTATTGTATGAAATGCAAGCGCCATGTAATTGCTTTACTTTATCGCTATGGGTTAGCAAAAGTTGTAGAAGCAATAGTTGGCGAGATGACCCCGACGCAATGATGGAGATCAAGGTGTCAAGCTGGTGACAATGGAGATCATGATGTTCTTTGGAGATGGAGATCAAAAGCACAAGTTGATGATGGCCATATCATGTCACATATTTTGATTTTATTTGATATTTATCCTTTATGCATCCTATTTTGCTTAGAACAATGCTAGCATTATACATGATCCCCTCACTTAATTTCAAGATAAAAGTGTTCTCCCTAAGTATGCATCGTTGCCAAAGTTCGTCGTTTCCAAGCACCTCGTGATGATCAGGTGTGATAGAATCTACGTTCACCTACAACGGATGTAAGCCAGATTTACACACGCGGAATACTTGGGTTAAACTTGACGAGCCTAGCATGTAGAGACATGGTCACAGAACACTGGAGACCGAAAGGTCGATCATGAGTCATATAGTAGATATGATCAACATAAAGATGTTCACCATTGAAGACTACTCCATCTCACGTGATGATCGGACATGGTTTAGTTGATTTGGATCATGTATCACTTGGACAACTTGAGGGATGTTGATTTAAGTGTGAGTTCATTAGTAATTTGATTAATTGAACTAAGATTTATCATGAACAAAGTAAAAATGTCTTTGGTAATTATGTTGTAGTTCAATAGCTTGCGATGGAGCTTCCCCATTTTTTATGTGTTCGTAGAGAAAACAAAGTTGAAAGTTGATGGTAGAAATAATGTGGACTGGGTTCGTGATTTGAGGATTATCCTCATTGCTGCACACAAGAATTATGTCCTTGATGCACCGCTAGGTGACAGGCCTACTGCAGGAGCTGATGCAGACGTTATGAATGTTTGACAAGCTGGACATGATGACTACTTGATAGTTTAGTACGCCATGCTTTACGGCTTAAAATTGGGGCTCCAAAGACATTTTGAATGCCATGGAAAATATGAGATGTTCCAAGAGATCAAATTAGTATTTCAGGCTCATGCCCGTGTTTAGAGGTATGAGACCTTTGAAAAGTACTTTGCCTACAAGATGGCAGAGAATAGCTCAGCTAGCGAGCATGTGCTCAGAATGTCTTGGATCTACAATCGCTTGAATCAAGTTGGAGTTAATCTTCCAGATAATATAGTGATTGCCAGAATTCTCTAGTCACTATCACCAAGCTACAAGAGCTTCGTGATGAACTATAATATGCAAGGAATAACTAAAACGATTTCCGAGCTCTTTGCGATGCTGAAATCGACGGAGGTACAAATCAAGAAGGAGCATCAAGTGTTGATGGTCAACAAGACCACTAGTTTCAAGAAAAAGGGCAAGGGAAAGAAAGGTAACTTCAAGAAGAATGGAAAGCAAGTTGCTGCTCCCATGAAGAAGCCCAAAGCTGGACCCAAGCCTGAAATTGAGTGCTTCTACTCCAAGGGAATGGTCACTGGAAACGGAACTGCCCCAAATACTTGGCGCATAAGAAGGATGGCAAGGTGAACAAAGGTATATTTGATATACATGTTATTGATGTGTACCCTAATAATTCTCGTAGTAGCACCTGGGTATTTGATACTGGTTCGGTTGCTCATATTTGCAACTCAAAATAGGAGCTACGGAATAAACGAAGAATAGCTAAGGACGAGCTGACGATGCGCGTCGGGAATAGTTCCAAGGTTGATGTGATCACCGTCGGCATGCTACCTCTACATCTACCTTCGGGATTAGTTTCCGAACTCAATAATTGTTATTTGGTGCCAGCATTGAGCAGTAACATTATATCTGGATCTTGTTTATTGTGAGATGGTTATTCATTTAAGTCAGAGAATAATGGTTGTTCTATTTATATGAGTAATATCTTTTATGGTCATGCACCATTGATGAATGGTCTATTCTTGTTGAATCTTGATCGTAGTGATACACATATTCATAAAATTGATGCCAAAAGTTACAAAGTTGATAATGATAGTGCAACGCACTTGTGGCACTGCTGTTTAGGTCATATTGGTGTAAAGCGCATGAAGAAACTCCATGCGGATGGACATTTGGAATCACTTGGTTATGAATCATTTGATACTTGCGAACCAAGCCATTGGCAAGATGACTAAAACTCCTTTCTTCAGAACAATGGAGCGAGCTAATGCCTTATTGGAAATAATACATACCGATGTATGCGGTCCAATGAGTGTTGAGGCACGCGGTGGGTATCGTTATTTTCTAATCTTCACAGATGATTGAAGTAGGTATGGGTATATCTACTTGATGAAGCACATGTCTGAAACATTTGAAAAGTTCAAAGAACTTCATAGTAAAGTGGAGAATCATCATAACAAGAAAATTAAGTTTCTAAGATCTGATCACGGAGGCGAATATTTGAGTTACGAGTTTCACATTTATTTAAAACAATGTCGAATTGTTTCACAACTCACGCCACCTGGAACACCACAACGTAATGGTGTGTCTGAACGTTGTAACTGTACTTTATTAGATATGGTGCATTCTATGATGTTTCTTACTGATTTTCTTTATCATTTTGGGGTTATGCATGAGAGACTGCCGCATTCACGTTAAATAGGGCACCATCTAAATCCGTTGAGACGACACCGTATGAACTATGGTCTGGCAAGAAACATAAGCTGTCGTTTCTTAATGTTTGTCGATGGAATGCTTATGTCAAAAGGCTTTAGCCTGATAATCTCGAACCCAAATCAGAGAAGTGTGTCTTCGTAGTATACCCTAAAGAAACTATTGGGTACACCTTCTACCACAGACCCGAAGGCAAGATCTTTGTTGCTAAGAATGGGTCATTTCTAGAGAAGGAGTTTCTCTCGAAAGAAGTGAGTGGGAGGAAAGTAGAACTTGATGAGGTAATCACACCTTCTCTCGAATTGGAAATTAGCACGTCAGAGAAAATTATTCCCGTGATGCACCAACTGGAGAGGAAGCTAATGATGATGATCATGAAACTTCATATCAAGTTAATACTGGACCTCGTTGGTCGACCAGAGCACATTCCACACAAGAGTGGTACGGTAATCGTGGGGAAGTCATGTTATTAGACCATGGCGAACCTATGAACTATGAATAAGATATGATGAGCCTAGAATCCGATAAATGGCTTGAAGCCAAGAAATCTGAGATAGGATCCTTGTATGAGAACAAAGTATGGACTTTCAAGGACTTGCCCGATGATCGGCAAGCCATTGAAAATAAATGGATCTTCAAGAGGAAGGCGGACGCTGATGGTACAATCACTGTCTATAAAGCTCGAATTGTCGCAAAACGTTTTCGACTAGTTCAAGGGGTTGACTACGATGAGACTTTCTCACCGTAGAGATGCTTAAGTCTGTCCGATCATGTTAGAAATTGCCGCATATTATGATTATGGCAAATTGAAGTCAAAACTGCATTCCATAGTGAATTTCTTAAAGAAGAGTTGTATATGATGTAACCAGAATGTTTTGTTGATCCTAAAGGTGCTGACAAAGTGTGCAAGCTCCAGTGATCCATCTATGGACTGCTGCAAGCATCTCGGAGTTGGAATATACGCTTTGATGCGGTGATCAGAGCATATGGTTTTATACAGACTTATGATGAAGCCCGTATTTACAAGAAAGTAAGTGGGAACTCTATAGCATTTCTAATATTATATGTGAATGACATATTGTTGATTGGAAATGATATAGAATTTCTAGATAGCATAAAAGGATACTTGAATAAGAATTTTTCAATGAAAAACCTCGGTGAAGCTACTTACATATTGGGCATCAAGATCTATAGGTATAGATTGAGCCGCTTAATAGGACTTTCACAAAGCACACACCTTTGAAAAAGTATAGAAGAAGTTCAAAATGGATCTGTCAAAGAAAGGCTTCTTGCCTATGTTGCCAGGTGTGAAGTTGAGTAAGACTCAAAGCCCGACCATGGTAGAAGATAGAGAGAGAATGAAATCCATTACCTATGCCCCAGCCATAGGTTCTATAAAGTATGCCATGTTGTGTACCAGACCAGTTGTGTGCCTTGCCATGAGTTTGGCAAGGGGGTACAATAGTGATCCAGGAGTGGATCACTAGGCAGTGGTCAAAATTATCCTTAGGTACCTAAAGAGGACTAAGGAAATGTGGTGATAAAGAGTTCGTCGTAAAGGGTTACGTCGATGCAAGCTTTGAGACTAATCCGAATGACTCTGAGTCTCAATCTGGATACATATTGAATGTGGGAGCAAATTATCTAGAGTAGTACTATGCATAGCATTGTTGACATAGTTATTTGCAAAGTACACACGGATCTGAATGTTGCAGACCCATTGACTAAACTTCTCTCACAAGCAAAACATGATGACACCTTAGTACTCTTCAGGTGTTAATCACATGGCGATGTGAACTAAATTATTGACTCTAGAAGAGTCTTTGGGTGTTAGTCACATGGCGATATGGACTATAGGTGTTAATCAGATGGCGATGTGAACTACATTATTCACTCTAGAGCAAGTGGGAGACTGATGGAAATATGCCCCAGAGGCAATAATAAAATGGTTATTATTATATTTCCTTAATCATGATAAAGGTTTATTATTCATGCTAGAATTGTATTGACCAGAAACATAAATACATGTGTGGATATATACACAAATATCGTGTCCCTAGTGAGCTTCTACTAGATTAGCTCATTGATCAAAATATTGTTAAGGTTTCCTAACCATAGACACGAGTTGTCATTTGATAATGGGTTCACATCATTAGGAGAATGATGTGATGGACAAGACCCAACCGTTATCATAGCATAGGATCGTTCAGTTTATTGCTACTGCTTTCTTAACGTCAAATACATGTTTCTTCGACCATGAGATCATGCAACTCCCGGATACCGGAGGAATGCCTTGTATGCTATCAAGCGTCAAAACATAACTGGGTGATCATAAATATGCTCTACGGTTATCTTCGAATGTATTACGGAACGAGTAAAGAGACTTGCCCGTAATGACATTGTACTAGGTGTGGAGATACCGACGATCGAATCTCAGGCAAGTAACATACCGACAGACAAAGGGAACTATGAATGTTTTCATAAAGGTTCGACTGATAAAGATCTTTGTAGAATATGTAGTAACCAATATGGGCATCCAGGTCCCGCTATTGGTTATTGACCGGAGAAGCGTCTCGGTCATGTCTACATCATTCTCGAACCCATAGGGTCCGCATGCTTAACGTTCATTGATGATATAGTATTATATGAGTTGTGTATGTTGGTGACCGAATGTTGTTCAGAGTCCCGGATGAGATCATGGGCATGACGAGGAGCTCCGAAATGGCCCAGAGGTAAAGATTGGAATATAGGATGATATGGTTAGGCCAAGGGGTAAGGCCCATGGGGATTTAGGTGCAAAAGGAAGTTTTGCAGAGGTCACGGACCAAATGACGGAGATTCTGACGTCTGGCCCTGGGCCAGACAACGAGGCCCATGGCGTCTGGGCCAGACGTCAAGAACAATGGCGTCTGGTCCTGGAATTCCAAGAACGACTCTTCCTTGCGAGCTTAACCGATTTTGAGGAGGCTATTTCTCCAAGTTACGACCCTAGGGCTGAACATGACTAGAAATAGAGGGGCTTGGCGAAGCGCTGCAGAGATTGTTCTTCACCACTACTGTCAGTACGCCGTCGTGGTGCCAGAACTCATCTAATACTTCACCCCTCTTGCTTGATCGAGAAGGCGAGGACGCGACCAAGCTGAACATGTGCTGATTGCGGAGGTGCCATATGTTCAATACTTGATCGGGACGGATCATGAAGGTGTACAACTACATCAACCGCATTAATAAATGCTTCCTCTTAGCGATCTACAAGGGTATGTAGATGCTCTCCCCCTCTCGTAGCTATGCATCTCTATGGATAGATCTTGCGTGTGCGTAGAAATTTTTTGTTTTCCATGCAACGTTCCCCAACAGATAGGACTATGCATTGGAGGGCAAGAGTGACGGAAGCTTGTCCCTACCATAGTAATTGATTCTTACTGGATTGAAGGGGGACAATGCATCTTATTGCTATCGTTGGCTTTTAGCTTAATGAATATTAGTAGTGCGGATGCTTGCTAATAGTTCCAATCATAAGTGCATAGAATTCCATGTAAGGGATGACATGCTAGCAGTGACCTCTCCCACAAAAGAACTTGCTATCAGTCTAGTAACTTAGCCAATTGCTTAGGGATAATTCCACAAATCCTACCACCATTTTTCCACACTCGCTATACTAACCTAATTGTACTTCAATTAGAACAACACCTAATTTTTATTTCCCCGTTCTCTACTATCTTGCAAACCTATCCCTTTACACCTATAATGTACTTCTAGTTTTATTCTTGTTCTAGGTAAAGCGAACGTTAAGTGTGCGTAGAGTTGTATCGGTGGTCGATGAACTTGAAGGGAATAGACACATCCGTGACATTTTGGGCCGAACGAATTTTTTTCTGTCATGCTTATGAGACTTCTATGACGATAATTGTGTCAAAACCCAGTATCATCATAGATGTGGTGGGCTCCTACTTCTATGACAAAAAATCATGACAGAAAATGGGCTTTCTGTCCTGTGCGGGCCGGAGAGGCAGCTGCATGACAGAAAAAACCATGGTAGAAGCGAGTGCGCGGAAAATATCAGGGAGTTCCAGGTTACGATGGGTGGTCGGGGGCCGAGCGATGTGCGTTTCTCCCGTACACGTACGTGCATGGGTGCGAGGCGTTCGGCTCTCACTGAACCCGAGCGAGGCGTTCGCCTACTGAACCCGAGCGATTGCACTGCAGGCTACGCGTTATTGAGCCCGAGCGATCGATCGATCTGGCTGTTAACTGAACCCAATCAAGTGATTCCTTCGCTACTGCTACTAACTGAAGCCGATCGAACCTGCTGCCTCTTGATGAATAGTGAGTGTTCTTGGGGGGTTGGATGAACAGTTCCCGGTGGGGGTTGGATGAACAGGACTCCGTGGTAGTAGAGGTTGTTGCCGCTGGATGAACATGACCCCGATCGATCGAGCCGGTTGGGGGTGGATGAACAGGACCCCGTGGAGGGCTGGATGAACAGGAAGACCCCATGGAGGGCTGGTTGAACAGTAGCCGGTGGAGGGCTGGATGAACAGTAGCCCGTGGAGGGGTGGTTGAACAGGACCCCGTGGAGAGGGCTGGTTGAACAGTAGCCGGTGGAGGCGCGGTGGAGGCTGGATGAACAAGAGCCCGTGGATGAACAGTCGTAGGTGGATGCTGGAGGAGGTCGACGGTGGATGAACAGTAGCCCCTGGAGGCTGGGGGGTCGACGGTGGAGATGAATAGTAGCCCGTGGAGTCCCATTTTGCGATACGCCACACCCCTCCCGATGAACAGGACCCCCGTTTCGATCGTAGCGCTCCAATACAAGTCTGTTTCCTCCGTTTTGCGGTATGCCACACCCCTCCCGATCAACAGGACCCCGTTTCAACCGTAGGCACTCGAACATAAGTCCGTTTCCTCCGTTTTGTGGTACGCCAAACCCCTCCTGATGAACAGGATCATGTTTCGACCGTGGCCGGTCAAACAGAAGGCTGTTTCCTCCGTTCTGTGGTACACTAGGCCTCGTTTCGATCGGCTGTTCCGTCCAAGCCGGTTGGCTCCCGATGAACACGACACATTCCGTTCTGACCTAGCCGGTTGGCTCCTGATGAACACGACGACATAGTTTCTTCGTTCCAACCCAGCCATGTACATGAGCCCTGGTCATACGTATGCGCGAGTAGGCGTTCGAGACCCCGCCCATATGTACTTACGTGGCCGTATTTACTTTATTGCATCCTGGCTGAACATACGTGTACATGCTACGTGCGTGCCTCTACTACGACACGTGCCCTTCCTTACTCGGCCACGGTTCATCGCTGTAGCCTGCAGACAGACCGATCGACCAGTATGTACGTACACTGCAGCGACCCAACCTCAAACGGCCATCCCTGGAACAATATGCTGGCACACACAGTACATCAATGTATATATCAAAGTGCAATCACATGTATAAATAACATAAAACTAATATATATACCTCATAAGTCTCAGCGAAAACATACAATCGGGTGTGGAGTCCCATCAACGCCATCGGTAGGTTGAGTGTATACCGTAACCCAACAACACAACTCACTCGTCGTATAAATAATCCTGCAACATGATACGTTGCACCCGTGTAGGTTAGTACGTTGAATGTACCGGCAAGATCATTATAAGAAAAACAGACGGTAAAACTATACTATATGCAATATGGCTTTGTGGCTATGTGTCTGAGTTTTGTTTTGCATAAAAGCTGGTTCTATTTTCCCTACAACAAAGGAATACCAGGAGTCTATACTATGGAGTTTTCTACCATGACATGGTTCCGCCAACCGATGTCTCATAACCCATATCATCGTAAGTTGCCCACAATTAAGTTTTCCATCCGGTGTTGAGAGTTCCGAGATAGATCAAGTCCAGAGGCTCAAATTGTCCATAACCGGGGACACAGCTAATTGGTTAGTTTTTAACCCTCTACAGAGGTTTTTACACTTTACCCGCAAGATTTGATCCCTCTTTATACGTTCTCGCACTTCAGGGTGTTTGAGAACAAGATGACTGAAACATGGCCTTTCGAAGAGTTCCTCTGACCACTGTCTGGTGCTCATCCAATCCTACCGTAGTTCTACATCTGCTAGCACCGTCCCAGCCAGAGTCACAACTAAGGTCAACCAAGCCAGAGCCCATAATGACCTGCGGTTGCACAGGTAAGCTTCCGGGCATGAAGTATTCTTCCGTCTCTTTGAACGTGCGTGAAGCTTTCCGGAAGATGTCATGGCGCTTCTCCATGCATCCTGGCCATCCACTGGTTGCTCCAGGGTGCCCATCAAATCCATCCTTCACCCAGTACTGTGTATTGAATTCTTGTCTCGAGTCTTGAAGTCTTGAGGTGCTGAAGATGCCGTCCTTGTAGATGCCATCATTAAGTTTTTGTCATTCACATAGAGTCCTCCATTCTCACACCACTCCCAAGCACTCATACCAACCCCGTCTAGTATAGCGTAGCATTAGAATAAATAACGTCCCGGGCTTGGTAACAGGGTGATGGGTTCCTACCTCATGCATACTACTCAACTACAAGGATTCAATATCACTACTGGAGGGATTTGTCACAAAGATGACACTAAATGCAATAAAAAGAAAGGTATGAAAAGCATGGGCAAAGTGAATTTGCCTCGTGATACATGATGATGATTATATCACTCTTAGAGAAATCCTGATAGTACTATTCGCCACTCTCCGAAGAAAATCTATATAGTTGAACATTGCATTCACATAAGCAATCATTCTAGCAAGCAATTTCTAGCAATCATAATTATCAATACACAATAAAGATCAAATAACAAAACCCAAAAAAAATCCAAAGAACTTCAAGGAAAACTACAAGAAAAAACTACTTCGGAAAACTCTAAGACTTTACTACAAACAATAAAAATAGTTTTTTGTCCTACATAAAACTTAACATAAAAAATAATAAACTAATAAATTTAACATAATAGAAAATATAAAACAACTAAGTTAACAGAGAGTATTTTCATAAAATTTTATTTGCAAAAATAAACAATTAGAATGCTATTATAAAACTCTAACTATGACCTATACAAGGATTCATACAAAACTAAAGAAACTAAAATTTTAAAATAAAATAAAATTGTCCACTGTTAAATAACATAAACAAAACTAAATTTGTCAAAAGTGACAAAAAGAAATAATTTAAAAACAATTAAAACTATAAAGAAAAGGCTAAAACAAAACTAGAATTAAAATAGTGCTGTTTTGCCTGAAACCCTAATTTAAAATAAACTAAAAATGAAATATTCCACACTACTGGATAGGAAAAAGTCCAAGTGACCAGGAGCAAAAAGAATCAACTTAAAATATATTCTAGTACTCAAACTAGAGCCAAAACAGTGTTTGAAGCATATTTGGAATAATTGAAATTTAAACTACCCAAATTTGAAAACTAATGGCACAAACAGAAACTTCATAATGTTTTGAAACTACAGAAAAAAGTATCAGTCAATTTGGATTAAAACCATAAAAGATATTGATTTTCTAAAAATAGAATTATTCTGTTTTTGAAAAAGAAACGAAATAAAATAAATAAAACAAAACGGGCAAGTGCTACGTGGCCTACTGCTACTGGGCTAATAGATTGGCGATCTGTAACTAAACTACGCTCGGACGATACTTAACAGAACCGTGCATGTGCGTTTAATAAAAAGAAAACGATGAACTAGTCTGATCTAAACCACCTAAACCGTGAATAAATCCGATCTACTTAAACAAAAACCTAATGGTTTGATGATCTAATCCAGGCCATATAATGAAGATCTAATGGAGGAGAGTGGCTCCGGTGCTCACCGCGGTGGATGTGGATTCCGGCGAGGTCGTCGGCGGCGGTGTCGGCTCGGGGAGGACGCATGCGAGGCATCCGGTTGTCCTAAGTGACGGGGGTGATCCGAAAGACGACGAGGACCACGTTGGTAGTCGGCGGTGAGCTCGGTGACGACGGTCTCGAGCGGGGCGAGCTTGACGGCGACGGTGGCGGCTCGATGGTTGATGGAGAGGGCATTTTTGTGGCTCTAGAGCTCAGCCAAGGGCACAGAGAGGTGTAGGAGAACTAGGGGAGGTCGGAGGTGGGCTCAGACGACGACGGGGTGGTCGGTGGACGTCGAGGGAGTGGAAATGGCACGGCGGGTGTCTCGGATTCTAGAGAGAGATTGCCGGGCGAGGGCGCGTCGAGGGAGAGGGCTTATGGGCGGAATCGAGCGAGGAAAGGGGGCTTTTATAGCCAGAGGCTTGGAGCAGGGGTTGGGCGTAGAGATTCTTGATCCCGAGATATCCGGGATACGGCGGCGGTTGAGCGAGTTCGGGCGTCGGTGGCTTGGCGTGTGGGGGAAGAATACGGTGGGATGCACTGATCAGTGGCACAGGGGATGAGCGAGGGGGACGGGCGGCCGGTCGATAGGGGATTCGGGCGCGGGTGCAGGCTGGCTGGGCGAGTTGGGCCACGGTGGCTGCTGGGCCGGTGGGGCAAATAGGCTTTGGCCAATTATTTTTTGTTTAAATAAACAGAGGCTAAAAAGAATACTAGAAGTGAATAAGAAACAAATATACATAGACATATAATATATCAAATTCTTCAGAAAAAGAAATCCTAAAACTTGAACATATTTACAGGTAAAAATAGAATCCACACAAATTTAGATAAAGCAAACAGTGCTACTGTTGCATTAAAAATCAATAAAGAAAATATTTTAAAATACAAAAAAAGACTTCAAATTCACTTTTCTCCAATTTTCCATTGTAGGGAGTCATGTTACCCTATTTTCCATATATTTTCTTTTTGGAGAAAATAATATGAATAAAAACCAAATAACACCAAATTGGATTTGAAGTAGAATTTCAAGCCGATTCAAATCTTTTTTATGTTTTTCCTCATTCAAATATATGTCAAATTTTCCCCTGGTTTGAAGTGTCATATTGCTCCTCTCTTTATTTTGAAATGCTTAAGATGAACTTGAAATTATTCAAATGGGAAGGGTTCCAATTAAAATTCAAAAATGGTTTAACTTCCCACTCTGTTTCATTTAAAATTTGGACAAGTCCTTTCATCTCCTCTCTTGAAAGTCCTTGAGTGGCATGAAGTTTGAAATACTTTCAAATGAGGTTTAATATCATTTCAAATGGAAACACTTTTGGGATAGTCCTTTTATTCCCTCTCCTTCAACTTTCAAAAGTTTCAAATTTCACTCAATTTCACACAAGAAATCACACCACAGTCAAACAAACAATCAAAACTAATTATTTAATATAACATGAAAAAAATTAGAATTTTGGGATGTTACATACACGTTCGCGACTAGAATGACAACGCTACGTACGCTTCAACCAAGTGGGTCCCGACTGCTCCGGAGGATAAGGAGGCACTTCCTTGCATGCGAAGATGTAGCTGGTGGTTCCCAGCAGTCAGGGGGGAAATGTGTTTTCGCGAAATACAGTGGCCTGTCTGGTGGGTCCCTACTGTCAGGTGGAGGAATCATTATTTTCCGCGTAATAAGGAAGCACTTCCTTGCTGCGGCCGTGGACCGAGCTGTCAGCCTCTCCACGTATAGTACTCTTCTGATGGAAGTCGTCCCTTGACCACATTGACCACGCTGCGCTGAGAGCACCAAGGCGGTGGACGACGGAGAGGCCTAAGAAGGGGAAGACATGGAGCCAGGGAAGACACGGCATTAGATTCCCATGGAGAGAGGAGTAGGAGCGTTTGTTGGAAATACGACCAATTTACCGAATAATTTTATTAACAGAAATACTAGATAAAGCATGACTAGTATAGCAGTGATAAAATAAGTCATGCGATTTGACAAAGAGAAGGTAAACAACATCTTCATATATGAACTGTAACTAAACACATGTAGAGCAGACAGTATAGCAAGTTACATATATGAAACAGAGTCTAACATGTCTAGGATAAACACTAGAACAAGCAACTATAGCAGGGCCTCTAATAGAAAGAGGAAGAACACATACGGGACAGCAGCAACAAAAGCGTTGGACTTGGGTTCAGTGTCCTCGCCAGCCATGTCGTCGAGGAGGTTGTCGACGTCGGGGAAGAAGTCGTTGTCGGGGAAGTAGTCATCGGAGTCCGGGGCGTTCGTGACAAAGAAGTCAGTAGTCGCGCGAAGCGCTCCCCAAAAACCTCATCACCCATCTCCCGTACAGTACTCAAAGAGGTGTGCTTTAGGAGGCCTACTGTCCCGACCTGCGGTGCACGCCGTAAGCCGGGATGGGGAAAAACATAGCAGCAGCGCAGTGCTCCGGAACTTGTGGCGAGAGGAAGAAGAAGTTCTGGTGCGTCTCTCTGAGAGGAGTGACCTCCCTTTTATTGGCGCAAGAGCAGGAGGCGAGAAGCTATGCCAGGAGTTGAAGGAAACAAGGGAGACGAAACGAACAATCAACAGGCGAAGAGGTGCGCGTTCGTATTCAATCTCCACTACAACAAAAATGTTTCAGCTTCCGCGTGACCTTTCGTATACCCGTCGTGCGTGGCAAAAATTGAGACATCAGCTCGGCTCATTCCCGCAACCCGAGGCACGTCGTGACGAGGCGAGGCGTGGCGTGGTGTGGTGGCCGGCGGAGGAGGAGCGCGTGCGGATGTCCCTCTTGTTCTCATCCTCATACATGTGGAGAAAGAGCCTCCCTTATAAAGAGGTCCAACTCCCTTTAAACTAGCAATGTGGGACTAAACTTTAGTTCCACCTCTTGCCTTGCACGAATGGGCTGCGTGGGCCTGTAGGATTTATTAGGAATTTCTGAAACTGCTATTGGGCTAGGCCCAAAATAGACAAAATTCTAGCAATCCCCCACCAGATCCCAGAGGCACACAAAATTTGCCTTTGGTTCCAAAACATTGTTTTATATACCGGTACTATAGTGGACACGGTTAAGTTGAACTTCCACCTAGAACTCTATGCTACACTAGTAAGCAACTTGAACAGTGAACTGGGCCTTGAACTGCAAGTTTTCTGCCAATCTAGCTTCACATAAAGCCTTGATCGATACGTGGCTACCGTGGGTCTTCCGCGCGGGTGGAGCTTATGCGTCATACTCCGAGACCTTTCATGAGTTTACTAGAGAGAACCCTACTCTCATAGATTGCGACATTTAACAATCAGACTCATATAGGTGTGTTCTTCAAAACATGTTCTGCAGGACAACATCTCTGCTTAAATGAGCCACTTAAAACACATTAAGATATACATCAACCTGCCATGCAGTTTTAGGAGAGTATTGCATCTTCATGGAGTGGTATTGTTAATAGTAAGGATAATCTCCTCTCAGTTGATCAACATCTTGTCTTCCACATCTAATTCACGGGATCTCCGATCACAAAGAATAGGTTACCACTATGAACAACTCATATTATGGGTATCATACCCATCTCCCTCGATGCATTATCTATCACATTATGTGATAGACCCTTAGTAAAAGGATCTGCCTGATTTTTAGACATTTGGATATAATCCAATGCAATAACTCTGGAGTTTCTCATTTTCCTGACAGACTTTAACCTTCTCTGAACGTGTCTTGATGACTTCATGTTATCCTTTGAGCTGCTCACTTTCGTGATCACAGTTTGATTGTCGCAGTTCATAAGGATACCCGGTACAGGTTCTCAACAATCGGCAAGTCATTCAAGAGCCGGCGAAGCCAATCTGCTTCGACCGTAGCTGTATCTAGTGCTGTGAGTTCTGCTTCCATTGTTGACCTCCTTAAGATGGTCTGCTTGCAAGACTTCCAAGAAACAGCGCCACCTCCATGAGTGAATACATATCCGCTCGTGGCCTTTATCTCATCAGCATCTGAGATCCAGTTTGAGTCACTATACCCTTCAAGCACCTTTGGGTAACCGGTGTAGTGAATTCCATAATTCGCAGTGCCTTTCAAATAACACAAAACTCTCTCTAGAGCTTTGCAATGCACATCTCCTGGTTTTGAGACGGATCGACTCCGTTTGCTAACAGCAAAAGAGATGTCAGGTCTTGTAGCAGTTGCTAAATACATAATCGAGCCAATAATCTGAGAATATTTCAATTGATCTCTAGCAATTCTTTGATTCTTTCGAAGTAACACACTCGCATCATATGGTGTTGGAGAGGGCTTGCAGTCACTATAGCCAAAGCGACTCAAGATTTTTTCCACATAGTGAGATTGAAGCAATGTAATCCCACCATCATTGTCTCTCAACAACTTGATGTTCAGAATGACATCACCTACTCTTAAACCTTCCTCTCAAAACAACGAGATAGGAAATCCTTGACCTCCTTAATAACGTTCAGGTTTGTTCCGAAAATCAGTATGTCATCAACATACAAGCAAAGGATAACTCCCTCGCCCCCACCATGGCAATAGTACACACATTTGTCAGCTTCATTTACAACAAAGCCAGTAGCTGTTAAAGTTCTTTCAAACTTCTCATGCCACTGTTTGGGTGCTTGCTTGAGTCCATACAAAGACTTCAACAACTTGCACACTTTTCCTTCCTGACCATCTAGTACAAACCCATCTGGTTGTTCCATATAAATTTCCTCGTCCAATTCTCCATTTAGGAAAGCAGTCCTAACATCCATTTGATGAACGAGAAGACCATGTGAGGCAGCTAGTGAAAGTAGAAGTCGAATAGTGGTCAGTCGAGCCACAGGTGAGTAAGTATCAAAGAAGTGGTCAGTCAGGTACCTCACATTTTACAACCAAGAATCTATAACCAATGCTATGAAAAGCATATCCCAGGAAAACACAATCCACTGCCTTTGGTCCAAGCTTGCGCTTCTTTGGAATTGGCACATTGACTTTCGCCAAACAACCCAAGGTTCGTAGATAAGAGATCTTTAATATTTTCTTCTCCCATTCCTGGAATGGAGTTATCTCTTTATTCTTCGTGGGAACTCGGTTTAGGACATGACATGCAGTCAATATCGCCTCCCCCCACCATGCCTTGGAGAGACCCGATGTGTCTAACATGGCGTTAACCAAATCGGTTAGAGTATGGTTCTTTCTTTCGGCTACCCCATTTGACTAAGGTGAATAGGGAGGCGTCCTCTCATGGATTATACCATTTTCCGCACAAAAAGCATCAAATTCAATTGAAAAATACTCTCCACCACGGTCGGACCTAAGCCTCTTGATTTTCCGATCAAGTTGATTTTCCACATCAGCTTTATAGATCTTGAAAAAGTTCAAAGCCTCATCCTTAGATTTCAGAAGATACACATGACAGTATCTAGTGGATTCGTCAATTAATGTCATGAAATATTTCTTTCCACCTTTTGTCAAAACACCATTCATTTCACATAGATCTGAATGTATGAGCTCTAGTGGTGCAAGATTTCTCGTTTCCGCAGTCGTGTGAGACTTACGAGGTTGCTTAGCTTGCACACAAACTTGACACTTAGATCCCTTGACAGAGGTCAAACTAGGGATTATGTTCAACTTCGCTAGTCGCGACCTGCAACCAAAGTTAACATGACAAAGACATGAATGCCACATATTTGATTCACTATTGTTGCAAACATGATTAACAACTTTATTGCAAACGTCTGACAAGGATAAATGAAACAGGCCTCCTGACTCATAGCCTTTACCAACAAAGGTTCCATACTTGGATATTACAAATTTATTCGACTCAAAGACAAGCTTATAGCCATCTCTACACTGAAGAGATCCGCTAATAAGATTTTTATTGACGGAGGGGACATAATGCATGTTCCTCAGCCGCACGATCTTCCCCAAAGTAAACTTCAGATCGGCAGTGCCAACACCACGAACAAAAGCACTCGAACCGTTGCCCATTAGCACGGTTGAAGTCCCTGCGGTCTGATAAGACGAAAACATGGAAATATCACCGCATACATGCACATTAGCACCCGTGTCAATCAACCAATCAGGAGAATGACATACTGAAAGAATAGTGGGAAATATACCATACCCAACATCCTTCATGTCAGTGTCTCCAATGACAACATTAGTGGTCTTGCCGCCTTTCCCAGGATGACGCTTGTCATAGCGATTAGGGCAACTAGGAGCCCAATGATCAGGATCTCCTCACACATGACAAACACCTTTCTTCTTGTCATTCTTCTTTTTGAAGTTCTTGTGCTGCACAGCCTTGTTCTTCCCAACAAACTTTGCTTTACCATCAAACTTGCCCTTGTTCTTGAACTTGTGGGGCTGGAAGTTCTGCTTGTGTACCAGATTGGCACTAGATCCTCCCTCAATACCTCGATCACGTGTGTCGTTTGCTCTCGCCTTTTATTCCACATCAAGAGTACCAATGAGATCCGGAACGGAAAACTCCTGTCTCTTATGCTTCAGGAAGGAAGCAAAGTTCCTCCATGAAGGAGGAAGCTTAGCGATGATACCTCCAGCAACAAACTTGTCTGGTAGCATACAATTGAAGTGCTCAAGTTCTCTAGCAAATGACTGTATCTCATGAGCTTGCTCAACCACGGAGCGCTCTTCAGTCATCCTGTAATCATAGAATTGCTCCATGATGTACAGCTCAGTGCCAGCATCCGAGACCCCAAACACAATCCATGATGTACAACAAGCCGGGATGGGGAAAAAGGTAGCAGCAGCACAATTCTCAGTAACTTGTGGCGAGAGGAAGAAGAAGTTTTGGTGTGTCTCTCCGAGTGGAGCGACCTCCCTTTTATAGGCGCAAGACAAGGAGGCGAGAGGTTGCGCCGGGAGCTGAAGGGAACAAGGGAGACGAAACGAACAGGCAGCAGGCGAAGAGGTGCACCGTTCGTATTCAATCTCCACTACAGCAAAAACGTTTCAGCTTCCGCGTGACCTTTCGTATACCCGTCGTGCCTGGCAAAAATTTAGACATCAGCTCGGCTCATTCCCGCAACCCGTGGCGCATCGTGACGAGGCGTGGCGTGGCGAGGCGGGCGGCGGAGGAGGAGCGCGCGTGGATGTCCCTCTTGTTCTCATCCTCATACATGTAGAGAAAGAGCCTCCCTTATAAAGAGGTCCAACTCCCTCTAAACTAGCAATGTGGGACTAAACTTTAGTTCCACCTCTTGCCTTGCACGAATGCACTGCGTGGACCTCTAGGATTTATTAGGAATTTCTGAAACTGCAATTGCGCTAGGCCCAAAATAGACAAAATTCCAGCATGGTTCACTCGGCTGCGGTGTGAGGCTGCCGTCGCCGTAGGGCCTGGCTAGCGGTGGGAGTAGGTGGGGGCGGTGAGGTCTCCGCGGTAGCACAGCCGGCCACGGGAGGCAAGAGCACGCGGTGGTTTGGACGGCTGGAGCCAGAAAATCAGAGGTTGAAGAAGCAGGACGACCGTTGGATGTTAACAATCCAACGGTCACTGGTGATAGAATCGTTTGTTGCCTAAGTTGACAAAGTCCTCCATCCGCGTCAACTTAGTAGGCCCACAAGTCAGCCTCCCACTATGGTGGGTCCCAGCTAGTAGGGGGAGTATTCATTTTTTTGTGCGTAATAAGGAGGCACTTCCTCGCATGCGAAGATATAGCTGGTGGGTCCGAGCTGTCAGCGGGGGAAGCGTTTTTTTCGTGAAATACAGTGGCCCTTCCAGTTGGTCCCAGCTGTCAGGTGGAGGAATCATTATTTTGCGTGTAATAAGGAGGCACTTCCTTGCTGCGGCTGTGGACCTAGCTGTCAGCCTCTCCACGTATAGTACTATTCTGATGGAAGTCGTTCCTTGAACACATTGACCACGCCGCGTCGAGAGCACCAAGGCGGTGGATGACGGCGAGGCCTAGGAAGGGGACGACGCGGAGCCGGGGAAGATGCGGCAATGGATGCCCACGCGGAGAGGAGTGCGAGGGTTCACTAGTTCGGCTGCGGTGTGAGGTTGCCATCGCCATAGAATAAAAGGGGGTGTGGGTGAGTAGAGGGATGGCCTGGCCAGCGGTGGGAGTAGTAGGGGGTGGTGAGGCCTCAGCGGCGGCACAACCGACCGCTAGAGGTAGGAGCAGGCGGTCTCGCCGGTGCTGGTTTGGGCGGCTGGTGCAAGAAGAGCAGCGATTGAAGAAGCAGTAGGACCGTTCGATTCAAATCCAACGGTCACTACTGCTAGAATCGTTTGTTGACTAAGTTGACAAAGCCCTACGTACGCGTCAACTTAGTAGGCCCGCATGTCATCCTCTGAACCGGTGCACCCGAGATATCAGTGGGAGGAATCATTTTGTTCGCGTAATAAGCAGGCAGTTGATTGCGTGCTGCCAGACCAGCGGAGGGAGTAGGGTGGGTCGGTGAAGCATGGATGGCATCACAGCGGGCCACAAGAGGAGGGAGGAGGCAGTCCTGCCGGCGCTGGTTTAGGTGGTTGGAGCAGGAAGATCAGAGATTGAAGAAGCACGTCGGCCGTTGGATGGACATCCAACAGTCACTGCTGCTAGAATAATGTGTTGACTGACAAAGCCTTGCATAAACAAGTCAGCCTTGAAATATGTGGCCTGTACATGCCATTTGCTATTATTGTTATAATTTTTACTCATTTGCTAATTCATATGAAAATTATTGCACCCATTTTCCATCTTTAGAATTCCTGCCCATTTCTGGTATGTACCAGGGTTAAAAATTGAACTAAAAAATGTGCGAAATTTTAAAAATTCTCATATATTTGTTAGGGAACCAAATATTCTTAATCCAAAAATTAGTAGCCATACTAAAACAAATTAAAAAATAAATTAGTACTATGTCATGTTAAAATCCAATGAAATATAAAATATCAGTGAAGAACAAAAACAAAAAAAGAAACTAATTGCCCATTTGTTATAATTTTTTTAGAATTTGCAACCCACTGGTACGCGTCGGTGCTATACAAACGGTTTTTAACCCCTTTCCGCGACGACGTTCGGAACCGTCGCCAAGTGAGTGAGGGCGATAGGAGGCCCTTCCCACACGACCCAGAAACCTGTTGGAAATATGCCCTAGAGGCAATAATAAAATGGTTATTATTGTATTTCCTTGTTCATGATAATTGTCTGTTGTTCATGCTATAATTGTATTAACTGGAAACCGTAATACATGTGTGAATACATAGACCATAACATGTCCCTAGTGAGCCTCTAGTTGACTAGCTCGTTGATCAACAGATAGTCATGGTTTTCTAACTATGGACATTGGATGTCATTGATAACGGGATCACATCATTAGGAGAATGATGTGATGGACAAGACCCAATCCTAAGCATAGCACAAGATCGTGTAGTTCGTTTGCTAGAGCTTTTCCAAATGTCAAGTATCATTTCCTTAGAACATGAGATTGTGCAACTCCCGGATACCATAGGAATGCTTTGGGTGTACCAAACGTCACAACGTAACTGGGTGGCTATAAAGGTGCACTACAGGTATCTCCGAAAGTGTCTGTTGGGTTGGCACGAATCGAGACTGGGATTTGTCACTCCGTATGACGGAGAGGTATCTCTGGGCCCACTCTGTAATGCATCATCATAATGAGCTCAATGTGACCAAGTGGTTGGTCACATGATCATGCATTACGGTACGAGTAAAGTGACTTGCCGGTAACGAGATTGAACAAGGCATTGGGATACCGACGATCGAATCTCGGGCAAGTAACGTACCGATTGACAAAGGGAATTGTATACGGGATTGATTGAATCCTCGACATCGTGGTTCATCCGATGAGATCATCGTGGAACATGTGGTAGCCAACATGGGTATCCAGATCCCGCTGTTGGTTATTGACCGGAGAGTCGTCTCGGTCATGTCTGCATGTCTCCCGAACCCGTAGGGTCTACACACTTAAGGTTCGGTGACGCTAGGGTTGTAGAGATATTAGTATGCGGAAATGCGAAAGTCGTTCGGAGTCCCGGATGAGATCCCGGACATCACGAGGAGTTCCGGAATGGTCCGGATGTAAAGATTTATATATGGGAAGTCCTATTTTGGCCACCGGAAAATGTTCGGGATTTTTCGGTATTGTACCGGGAAGGTTCTAGAAGGTTCTGAAGTGGGGCCCACCTGCATGGGGAGACCCACATGAACGTGGGTAGTGGGGGCAAGGCCCCACACCCCTGGTCAAGGTGCACCAAGATCCCACCTTAGAAGGGATAAGATCATATCCCGAAGGGATAAGATCAAGATCCCTAAAAAGGGGGGATAACAATCGGTGGGGAAGGGAAATGATGGGATTTCTTTCCCCCACCTTTGCCAACGCCCCAATGGACTTGGAGGGAAAGAAACCAGCCCCCTCCAGCCCTATATATAGTGGGGAGGCGCATGGGAGCAGCACCCCAAAGCCCTGGCGCCTCCCTCCCTCCCGTGACACCTCTTCCTCCCCGCTTGCGCTTGGCGAAGCGCTGCCGGGATCCCGCTACTTCCACCACCACGCCGTCATGCTGCTGGATCTCCATCAACTTCTCCTCCCCCTTGCTGGATCAAGAAGGAGGAGACGTCCCCGCTCCGTATGTGTGTTGAACGCGGAGGTGCCGTCCGTTCGGCGCTAGGATCATCGGTGATTTGGATCACGACAAGTACGACTCCATCAACCCCGTTCTCTTGAATGCTTCCGCGCGCGATCTACAAGGGTATGTAGATGCACTCCCCTCTCTCTCGTTGCTAGATGACTCCATAGATTGATCTTGGTGATACGTAGAAAATTTTAAATTTCTGCTACGTTCCCAAATAAAACCGTCGGGGATATTCCCTCCTGGCACACACGCTCGGCAAAATGAGGTCGTGTGCGATGGGCGAGCGCTCAAATATGGAAATACGTAAAGTAGAGCTAAAAATACAATTATACAGGCGAAATTGTTTCCGGTAGCAAGTACATCCCACACAGTCAGTCCCCGCTAATAGTTTCCGTTCGTATGTACATCCCACATAGTCGCTCCAAGGAAAATGTTTCCGTTCACACGTACATCACACAAAATTTTCCCCATTAAATCGTTTGTGATAGCGTTGCCATTGCACACGATATTAACAATTTTATTGTTTCCGTTATTGAATGCATCACACACGGTGCATAGAAGAAACTGTGTGGCAAAGGTTGTCCATCACACACAGTTTTAATGTGGTAAATGTTTGCGCAAGGTGGCCTAACACAAACAGTTTTCAAGAGGATGTCGTGTGTGTGCAGTGGAGATTGATCGCCCACGTAGTGGATCCTAGAAACATTTCTGATCTCCAGGTCTATCGAAGAGGTTTCGCTTTCACAAACCGTGTGCAGTGTAATCCCAAATTAATCCCTAATTTAAAGATCAAATGTTTTGAATTTGAAAGTAGGCAATCACTTATTTCATATCCAACCATATGCCTAATTCGATGCACAGGTACATATAATGAAGAACTACAAAAGCACCAAGTAAAGAATGATGAACCACAGTTGTACTGAAGATTGTAAAGGGAGAGGCAAAAGACATTATGGTTGCTGGAGAAGGTGAAGCGGAATGCCCATATTGTGCCCTGCTCGATGTGTAATGCGCGCACGACTCTAGGCCAACCCCTTGTGATGGGTGCCTGTCCATCCTTCACTGTCTTCATTACGACTTCTCGATGCTCATTGTAGTCTGGATGAAATACTTTAACCTTCATTGTGTGTCCACCAATCATGTACTTTGCGAGGTAATCTTGAGTGAACTGCTTAGGGAACCACTATGAACGAAAAAGATTCAGACATTGTTGTCTAACAACTCATTATTGGCAGTAAAAAGAGAAGGCTGCAGAGTTTGTAGTTGCCATCCTACAGCTCACTATCGTGTTGGATAGAACATAAACAAATAATTTGCTTTCCACCATTCATATATTTTTTCTAATAATCCTTATCAGTTTCCTCACTTGATGCTTGTTCATGAATATCTCATTGCTCCATACGCAAAAGGGTCGATGCGTGGATCCTTGCCGAGGGCATATGTACCTACAAGCAACAATTCAATATTAGAAGCTAAAAAGTGTCCAGGCGTGGATCTATATGCACTACATTATGGAACGATGGGGGGAGTACAAGCCGAGGGATGAAGCTAACCTCGGCGGAAAATGGTGGCCACTCCCGTTGTTGTCCTGCATAAGTAGTGGAAAGTGATGATAAGTACAGCAACCTTAACATCAAACAAATATAGCAAAGGTAAACAACATGATCTCCAAATGATAGCTTGAATGTGTTGGTTTTAGCATGCTGTTAAAGCTGATATAAAACGAAAGGCAATGTTACCGACAGCAGGCTTAACAGCCATCAAATATTGCAATTCAAACTGGTATTGTTGATAATGAATAGAACGTAGGTAATGCTTAAACATCACACTTGATAAATGTGTAAAACTGAAATAAATGGCATGTGTTAACTACATCAGGAATAACTGGAACCAAATATAGTCATTCAAACTGGTATTGATGTAGACGAGCGGCACAGTTCTGACTTGCACATAATAAACAACACATTGTGAATGACTGAAATAAACAAGGCATAAATGACCAGTATAACAACCAAATATAGCCATTGAAAACTAGACAGAGTCTCACTGCAACCGACCTAACAAGTAAATATAGATAAACAGGGCATATACTTGAAAACTGGAAAAATGCTCACTGCAACCAACCTAACAAGCAGATACAGATAAACAAGGCATCTACTTGATAACTGGACAAATGCTAAAAAAGCAACCTAACAACCAAATACAGATAAACAGGGCATCTGCTTGAAAACTCGACAAATGCTCACTTCAACCAAACTAAGAACCAAATACATATAAACAAGGCATCTGCTCGATAACTGGAAAAATGCTCGCTCCAACCAACCTAACAACCAAATACAGATAAACAAGGCATCTACTCACTATAAACAACCAAATATAGCCATTCGTGGAACCGAAGTGGACAATTCATACTTAAACATCACATAGCCCTATTGAACAATACATTTTTGTATAACTGAAATAATTAAGCACGACACAGTTAAAGCACCGCACGACAAATGCTACTACAACAAAGGGTACAGGTTGGCAAGCACGAAATGGTAAGATTTGCTGATAGAATGTTGCCTCACATTTCATGGACGGGATCCTTCTAGTTGGAAGAGCACACACCCATGGTGCGCTCTCTGATGTCACAGATGGGCTGTTTCACCTTGGAAGAACCTTCGCCGGTGCCCTCCTCGTGGTCGTGGTCGATGAGATCTGACTTGGCAATTGAGGATCCCAAGCCGCCGCAGTAAAACGTGTCCTTCAGAAATGAAAAAATGGGCTTGATGGCGTATAAAGCTCGCAAATCCTTGACCGCTTGGAGGAGGAGATCAGCGGCAGGGCCGTCGAAGAGATTGACGGCGGTTGAACCAGAGGGGTTGGGGATGGACCACCTAACCTGTTACATGGCCCGCGTGAAGCCGTCGATGTGGCTGAGCTTGACGTCGTAGCCAGCATTCCCGAGATACAGTAATACGCTAGCCCGCTGACATGAAGCCTTCAGCATGGCAACGTAGTCAACGTCTTCGCCGGCTTTCGCGGCGACGTGTTGCTCCAGGATCGGCAGGTCGGGGCGAATGGCGGCCACCTCACCAACGTCCGCCGGAGAGGCAATCATAAACCTCTTCTTGGTTGAATGCTCACCGGGCTCCCCGGGAAACGTGGTCGAGCTTAGGCTGCGACATTCTGGAGCAGGGGATGTGGATCTGGTGCGGAGGGAAACCGCAGGCCTCATCTAAAAACTCATGGGAGTGGGGCGACGGTATGGGAATCGCTGGGTAACCTGAACTTTATTAACTAAGCTAGGAGGAATGGGCAGACCGGCAGGGGTTGGCCGTGGCGCCGGCGGCGGCTGCGAGCTAGGATTCGAGGGGGGAGGGGGCAGGTGGGGGACTATGGAGGGGGGTGTTTGAGGATACGCTGCGGCTACTGAAAATTTTAGTAATGGTGGGTGGAGATGGTGGTGGACAAGGGAGGGCAACCATTCAAATGCCTTGGCTACTGCAATTTTACTATATGGTCGGTGCTGGAGGAGTGTGGGCGACGGTTGAAGTATGGCGGCTACTAAAATTTGGGTAAAGTAATTGATGCGGGGCGGGAGTGCCTAAGATCGCACACGGTCCAATAACAATATGCGTGTATGATAATAAGGAAAAGAGGCGCGGAACCACCGATTTTTGCAACGCTCAAGGCGGGTAGTTTGTTTTTATATTTCTAGCTAGTTGGTCTATCCCACACATTTCGTCCTAATTTCCAAATAAACTTAGCCACCTTTAGCTTGCACAAGTGGTGGTTTTAGAGCGCACTTGCATCACACACGGTTAAGCCAGTACCTCCACCCTTTGCTCGCGCTTGCATGGTCGTGGTGATTTAACAGCACTTGCATCGCACATGGTTGAGCCAGTACCTCCACCTTTGGTCGCGCTTGGCAGGTGTGGTGATTCACAGTGTACTTGTATCACACACGGTTTAGATATTATACCCGTGTCCGTTGACCGTCATCAGAGTCTTTGCAGCAAAAATTAACACCAGCATGTGGCCCAAATATATATGAGTGAAAAGGATGGTCTGTCATATTCAAAATTCCAATGCACAACTTTGACCGTGCGGGCCCACGGTTGGGCGCGTCGTTGAAGATCGATGAGAGGGGCCGGAAGTAAAGAACCACCTGGAAGATGCAAAATATATGTAGGAATATTGGGGATGTTTAAAACTTTAAATACACAATACATCACTTTGGTGGCACCTGCCTCGCAAACTCGAAAGCTCCCTTGGATATATATATATATATATAATGACACAATTTCATACCTAGCTAGGATGCTTGGCCCACCACCTCCCACTTCGTGTCAGCGGGGCGGATGCACGTAATGATCAATACTTTGGTCATATATGCATGTCGCCATGACCTACCATAAGACGGACCAATGAATCTATTGTTTGGTCAAACGACAGCTGTTGTTGTCGATAAACCGCTTGGGCCAATAGATTGAACCATCATAAAATTCGCACGAGAGGGACCACAAAACCAGCACCTCTTGCATGCTGCCCAAAATGATTTACGTTGGGAAGGGGTGATGTGTGTTTTCAATTTAGAATAATGTACAATTTAGATGTGGTGCCTACCTCTCGATACAGGCAACAACCATGAAGGAAAGGTAGTTAAGGACGAGATACGCAGTGTATGATGTAGGTCGAACCCAGCAATCCGAGCATGTGGGAGGGAATCCTGAGAACACATGAGCTCGATCTTTGGTAGAGCGACATGTGATGGTGACCAGCCCTGACACGAACTAGGAGGAATCCATTCATGGCCAACACATACCCCTCATTATCGGTCAAGGGGATGATATATATACACTCGGGGAGCCCACAGATATGCGTGTCTTCACAAAAAACCGCACAAGGGGACGTGGTCGATCAGAAGACCCCGTACACACTGCATGCGGCCCGAAAATATGTATTGGTATGGTGGTGTGTGATGTGTTTAAATCCCGAATGCAGAACTTCGATGGGCCACCAACTACATTACAAAGCAAACACCGTACCCGACTCCAAGCCTGGTTCAATACGTACGATGTCAGTTTGCCAACTTTGAGGCAGCGGCGGTAGGGGGGTCATCCCTTGCATGCGCTCAAACTTTATTTCGTATAGCATGGGACACATCTGTATATATACCCCTATTAGTGTGCGAATAACTTTCAAAGTTGGTTGTTGGATGAAGCCAATCCGACGATACAGAGATGGCAAATCCGAGCACTATTGGCCGCTGGATATCATCTACATTCCACCAGATTCTGCCACATGTACAATCTAGAAGACTACATGGTTGAACTTAAGCATAATGCACAAACCTCAAAACACAAGCACTTCTCCTTTGTTCTCTAGAATCTTCCATATCTTAATTGCCCAAACTTTTTTTTCTAAATGAATTGTCACTTTTTTTTTACTTTATGCTTTATAATGCACAATTCCATGAATCTTAAAATAGATTTTTTATAAAACTAATTGATTTTGGATGAGATGAACTATAAGAATTAAACGAGCGTCCACATCATGCATATATGACACAAAGCTTACATGCTATAGTGTGGTATTTCTTCATAATTTGGTTACCAAATCTCATGCGTGCAATGCACGTGTACCTTACTAGTATTAGTAGAAAACCATCATGGTCAAACCCTTCTCATTGTTGGGTCAAAGGGATAGATTGTGTGGGCCCCTCTAATTGTCGGTAAAGGATAGTATATATACCTCGAGGATATGTGCCGCGTATATAAGCCGCACAAGGGACGCATGCTCGAGAAGAACACCCTGCCCCCTATACCCTGCATGCAACCTGAAAAAAGGTTTATATAATCGCCAAGACTGGTCAAGTCAATCATTCTTTAATTTTTTAGAGGAAAAAATAACCCATAAAAACATAGTAGGTTTATATAATCGCCATGACAGGTCAAGTCAATCATTCTTTAATTTTTTAGAGCAAAAAGTAACCCATAAAAACATACTCTACAAATTAGCAAAACAAGGATCCCAAGGTTTATAAAATTGCCATGATAGGTCACTATAGAGATAATATATCTTGAAAATGACCGTGTCATGGCATTTAAATGAAGCTTCAGATATGCAAATTCCCACCGGGTCACCCATCCTTGGACTAATCCAGCCTGAGCACGCTTAACTACTACATTCTATTCGACTAGGCTAGCGGATGGGAAGTCGGCCCTTGCTGATAAGAATTGCCTCCTTACCATTAAGGCGTTTCACGCTGGTCACCCTATGGGACCTACTCCCTCCTATCACACACATTTGTGCTTTTAGAAACTATGTGGGATATTTTACATGGCCAGTGTGTCATCGCTAGCCTTCAATGAGCACTGACACTGGTAGCTGGAAAACAATGGGAGAAGAGGCGGGACACCGATGAGAGGAGTGGCGATAAACGGTAGCCCGTTTAGAAAACCTAGTAGAGAGACGCGTGAGCTAGCACGACGCATGCGTATAGTGCTTACCCATGTACTGTCGAAAGGGCTCAGGGTTGCCGTTCGATCTGGGAGCATCCAACGCTGCACACGTATGATCCGCGGGGTTTGGGTTCTGGCCAATCAGAACGCACGACTCAGATCGCGCACGCAGCAGGGGGAGGGGGCATCGGCCACGGTCTGGTACGCACACGGCTTTCGTGAGTGAACAGTGTGCTATTTCAAAACATTTCTTGAGAAGAATCTCGGCTTTTAAATCCCCGTAAATCGAAATCTAAGTCGAAAATCGTGAAACCTGGCATGGTCTCATGACATGGGACATATATGTCGAGGAATTTTTTCATCCATTTTGGTGCAAGTTTTATCACAAGCCTATTACAAACCGGAGCTTCTCTCAAAGAAGCCTCGTGGTTCCGATAGGGAGACGTGTCCCCCTTGTGGGCGAAACGTAATCACTGCCTCTTTTCACCTTGTATTTTCTTCTATGGGCAACATGGAACGACAGGATATTAGTGCTGAAATTTAAACTTATTCAGGGTTCGTTTGGCCTTTTTATACACTAATTGAGTTTCCTAGGCATTTAATGTCCATAATTCAAATCTGAACTTCGAATACATGCTCTAGTTCACCAAAATGGCTAGAAAAATTATTCATGTGTCCTTGGGTGCATGTTTAGGTCCCATGCCAGGAATGGGAACGAATTACAACCGTACCCGCATCTTGGCTCGTCCTCAAACATTTGGAATCTCGGTTTTTAAATGCCCGTAAATCCTAAACTCACCAGAAAGTCATCAAAGGTGGCATGGTGTCATGTCATGGCACATATATGTCGTGGTAAAAACATTGTCCAATTTGGGCCAAGATTTATTACAAACCTCTTACAAACCGGAGCTTCTCTCAAAGAAGCCTCGTCGTTCTGATAGGGAAACGTGTTCCCCTTGTGGGCGAAACGTAATCACTGGCTCTTTTCTCATTGTATTTTCTTCCAAGGGCAAGATGGAATGACATGATATCCATGTTGAAATTTAAACTTATTCAGGGTTTGTTGGGCCTTTTTATACACTAATTGAGTTTCCTAGGCATTTAATGTCCATAATTCAAATCTGAACTACAAATACATGCTCCAGTTCACCAAAATGGCTAGAAAAATTATACATGTGTCCTTGGGTGCATGTTTGGGTCCCATGCCAGGAACGGGAACGAATTACAACCGTACCGGTGTCCTAGCTTGTCCTCAAACATTTCGAATCTCGGTTTTTAAATCCCCATAAATTCCAAAACTCACCAGAAAGTCATCAAAGGTGGCATGGTGTCACGTCATGGCACATATATGGCATGGTAAAAACAATGCCAATTTGGGCCAAGCTATATTACAAACCACTTACAAACCGGAGCCTGTCGCAAGAACCCTCGTGGTTTCGATAGGGAAACGTGTCCCCTTGTTGGCCAAACGATAATCGCTCCCTCTTCTAGCCTCGTATTTCTTCTACACACGACATGGAACAACGGGAGATTCGCGCTGAACTTTGAAATTATTCAGGGTTCGTTTGACCTTTTTATTGATTAATTGAGTTTTCTAGGCATATAGTGTCCATCATTCAAATCTGAACTAAAAATACATGCTCTAGTGCACCAAAATGGCTAGAAAAAATGTACATGTTTCCTTGGGGTGCATGTTTAGGTCCCATGGAATGAATGGGAATGAATTGAACCGTCTCGCTGTCCTTGCTTGGCCACAAACATTGTGAATCTCCGTTTTTTAATCTCTGTAAATCCAAAACTCACTAGGAAATCATGAAACTTGGCATGGTGTCACTACATGGTACATATAATTGTCCGATTTGGGCGGAGCTATATTACAAGCCTCTTATAAACCGGAGTCTGTCGCAACCCTCGTGGTTCCGCCAGGGAAACATGCCCCTCTTGTGGGAGAAATGATAATCGATGCCTCTTCTCGCCTTGAACTTTGTTTTGTACAAGCAACATAGAATAACAGGAGTGTCGGGCTGAAATTCAAAACTGTTTAGGGTTCGTTTGGCCATTGTATTTATTACTAATTACTAAGTTTTCTACACATTTAATGTAGTCCATAATTCAAATTTGAACTACAAGCACATGCTCTAGTGAAGCAAAATGGGTGTGAAATCGTACATGTGTCATTGGGTGCATGTTTAGGTCTCATTTAAGGAATGGGAATGAATTACAAACTTGTCGTCGTCCTGAAACATTGAGAATCTTGGTTTTTAAATCCCAGTAAATCAAAAAATCACCCAAAAAACATGAAACTTGGCATGGTTTCACGACATGGCACATATATGTCGTGGTAAAAACATCGTCCAGTTTGAGAAGAGACGCACACATTAGTAGCCAACGAAGTCCTTTTTGAAACAAAAAGCTGACACGTTAATATCGCAAACGGTTGTATTATATTAACCGTGTCGAAATTTAACCATACTCTGTGGCATGTGTGCAGCTGTTTGATTAGACGGGACGAGCACGAGAAGTCCGCCGTGCAGACTTGAAAGGACGCGTGTGAGCAGTCTGCCGCACAGGCTCGACGGGACGCGTGCATCCTGTCCACCTCGCAAGATCGACGGGACACGTGCGAGCAGCAAGGCCGCTCATGCTCACTAGGAAGCGAGCTCTTTGACCTCCATGCACTAGTCGTCGCTCACCTCGCTCACAACTTCTCCATTAATGGGTTAATTAAAGCACCTGGACGGAGGGTCTTTGCTTGTGATCCCATGGCATCTGCTTTGTTCGTGTTTTCAACTCGTATTCCGCCCTAATTTAAATTGCCACATAGGGCAATGGATAATACGACCACAAATAAAATGGCAACGGATAATACGACGACAAATTTACAATGGCGCAGACCCAGGCTTTCTTTGAGGGTACTGCTCATCTGGAAAATATCACTGACTCATACATAACTCTGGTGCCTAAGAAGCCCTCCCCTGAAGAGGTGGGTGACTTCAGACCTATCTCTTTAACAGGAATGGGTCTTAAGTTCTTGTCTAAGATGGCAGCCAATAGGTTTCAAAAGGTGATTATGCAGCGTGTCCACAAGAACCAGTATGGTTTCATAAAAAGCAGAACAATTCAAGATTGTATTGGGTGGACCTTTGAGTATTTACACCAGTGCCACCAGTCCAAGAGACCTATTGTGATTCTAAAGTTGGATTTTGAAAAGGCTTTTGACTCCCTTGAGCATGAGGCCATTGTGCAAATATTGAGATATAAGGGCTTTAATGAGAAGTGGATTCTTTGGATGAAGCAACTTCTGTCCATAGGTACCTCATATGTTCTGCTTAATGGAGTTCCTGGTAGGAAGTTCAGATGTAAAAAGGGTGTCAGATAGGGTGATCCAGTCTCTCCCCTCCTTTTTGTCCTAGCTGATGATCTCCTGCAGACTGTAATCAATGACATGTTCAGAAGGGGCATTCTTCACTTACCTATTCCTTGTCATGATCAGGATTACCCTGTGATTCAGTATGCTGATTACACTCTTATTATCTTGCCTGCGGACAAGGACCATCTTATAGCTCTGAAGGATATGCTCAGGGTCTTCTCTGTGTCCACTGGTCTGGATGTGAACTATCACAAATCCTTTATTATTCCCATCAATGTGGACACTGCTGTCATGACTGAATTAGCTTCTGCATTTGGATGCCAGATTGGGAAAATGCCATTTACCTACCTTGGGTTACCAGTAGGAACTACAAGGCCTAAAATGGTGGATTTTATGCCATTGGTTGATTGCATGGAGAGGAGAATGACAGCTAGTTCATCTTTTTTAAATCAGGGGGAAAGGCTGCAGTTTCTTAACTCTGCCCTGTCCTCGATGCCCATTTTCTTCCTTTGCAGTTTGGCTCTCCCTGCTGGAATTCTAAAACAATTGGAGAGAATCCAGAGACAATGCCTCTGGAGGAGGAATAGGGGTCAGCCTGCCCCCTCACTAGCTGCGTGGGACCTTATTTGCAGGCCAAAAAACAGGGGAGGCCTTGGTATTCTTAACCTTGGTTCTCAGAATGTTGCACTTCTGAACAAACATGCGAATAACTTTCTTAATAAAAAGGATCTCCCTTGGGTGTCTTTAATTTGGGATACCTACTATCATAATAGGGTCCCCCAAGGAACTTCTGATTGTGGCTCTTTCTGGTGGAAGGATATTTGCAAGGTCATGCACCTTTTTAGGGAGTGTGCTTGGGTTCAGATTAATGGAGGGGACACTGCCCTCATGTGGTCAGATAATTTGCAGCTTGATGGTCAGGTGTCTAGCCTTCAACTCAGATTTCCCAGGCTCTATTCCTATGTTGAGGACCCCTGGATCACTATTCATGAGTTTGTCTTGGACTCTCAGGATATGTTCCAGCACTTCCACCTTCCTTTGTCCAGCCAGGCTTTTGATGATCTGACTACTCTCCAGTCCATGTTGGGTGGCCTCAATAGAACACCTGGGTCCAAGGATATTTGGTTTTGGAAGGGCACTGCCAAGGGATACTCACCAAAGTTGTTTTACTCACATACTTTTGGATCAGAATCCTTCAAACCTTTGACAGCTTGGATCTGGAGGTCCTCCTGTACAATGAAAATCAAAGTTTTTGCTTGGATGCTTATTATGGACAGGTTGAACACCAAGGACATGGTGGATAGGAGGCATTGGCATTTGGAGGATGGAGTAAACTGTGTCCTTTGTCCTTTGCAGACTAGGGAAACAAGGGATCATCTGTTCTTTAATTGCAACTTTAGTGTCAGAGTTTGGAACTATCTGCAAATTGATTGGTCATCTGGTGACTCCATGGCTCATTTGGTTATTAATGCTAGCAGGAGTTTTAGGAAGCCCTTCTTCACCAAAGTGGTGTTCATTGCTTGCTGGAATATCTGGATCATTAGGAACGCTAAGGTCTTCCGGCATGAGAGAGCTAGATTCAATAAATGGAGAAGTGCATTCATCCATGACATCAGCTTAATGCAATATAGAGTGAAAGCTGCCTACAAAGATGATCTCCTCCGCTGGATTTCATTTCTGCCACCTTGAGGCCAATAGTCTGTATCTCTTAACTTGTTAGTTCTCCTTCTTCCCCTAGCTTACTTTGATTACCTCTTGTAATCCCCCATTATGCTTGTACTGGCTCTCTTTTTATCAATAAAGTTTTGATATGCTGTGGGGGTTTCCCCTACAGTTCCCAGTCAAAAAATGGCACAGATAATAATTGTCTTACATATTCCGGATAATTTAAAATGCCACATGCGGCAAAGCCCGGAGGACACGGGGGCAAGAGAAGAAGGAAATTGCACAAAACGATCTGGGTCGCTACTGTCTCTACTCGTCGATGGATCGCCGGGCGATGACATCCTCTAGCTCCTTCTTCAATTCCTCACGAATTTGCTTGAAAGCAGCCACGGATTTCTCCACCTCCTGCTCGCGCTCGATTTGGAGTTTCCTCAAGCCACCCATCAGTTCCTCGACGACCGCTTTCAGCATCATCCCCGAGGAACTGCTCTGCTCATGCAGAATCTTCCAGCCGGCAGCCTCCTCCTCCTTCTCGGCGAGCAACTTGAGCAGCTTCGCATTGTCACCCATGAGTTGCTCGACGAGGTCGGTCGCCTTGTCAACCAAGGCATCGTTGATCTTGAGCAGCTTCATCAAGCCGTCGACCAGCTCCTGCTGCATAGTGACGCCTGCGAGAATGTTGTCGTCGCCGGTGAAGGACTTCAGGAACGCCGCTTCGTCGCGATGGCCGACGCCGCGAATGCGCTTGTGAGAGCCCTCGCATGCCTGTGAGAACTCGTTCGAGGGCTCTGCGGCGCGCCGGGACATCTCTTTTGTGGCTGCAGCTTTGCGGTGGGACCTCTCTAGTGCTTCCGCGGCCTTGGTCTTTGCTGCCTGGTTATATGTCCAACCTAAACATCTCCTACCGGTCATGGCGAAATGACTTGACAGGAAAGAACAGTTTTGTGTGTGATGAGGCGAGGAACTATGAAGTAATTTTCGAGTGGGTAGGTTTTACAGCCCGGTGCTAAGTGTGAACACATATTAGTTTCATAGGTGTGAACAGATTTGCAATTACTTATTGCTTTGTAATCTGCAATGTGACGAGAAATAAGGTCAAAATTTATTGATGGCAGAAGGTTGACCACGTGGTTGCTCGCCGCTGAGTCGGCTGTTTGCCACATATCACACACATCTTGTTAAGTTGAAATGTTTCTATTGTGTTTGCTAATCGAAAGCAGTTTGTCTGAGTGAACCGTATGCCCTATATCACATACACCTTGATCTGGCTAACCGTTTCTGTTCACTCCCTAATAGCAAACAGTTCATTAGAGCGAACTTTATGCCCCACATCGCACACACATTGATATGGCTACCCATTTCCATTGTTCTGCCTCATCACAAACAGTTCGAACGGGTTAGTCGTGTGCCCTGAATCGCACACGCAACTAAAATCTGAACCGTGTTTTATGGCTCCACCATCGCAAATGTTTTGCACCTTTTTTGAAGGTATTTTTACATCCCCATTTGTGATTAATGCATCACACACAGTTTCGCCAAAGGGTCTCTGTTCATAGTGTCGCGTTAGCAGCATCCTGCAGTAGTGACCCCTTTGATATTACTTTTAAGATATACTGGCCATACTCTTTGGCCAGGCCGGAATGCATCTCTTCTCATCTTGAAAGATTTGTAGCCTAGTAATTAAGAGAAAACAAATAGGCCTAGCTTGGGTATTCTTCAAAAGGGAATAGTGGGCTTCCTATTTTCCCAAAGAAAAAAATGCTGGGCTGTTCATGTTGTTAGACGGGACACAGAGACCGCACAACCCAGTTTATAGCCCGCTCCTCCGAAAATATCCTCAAAAAAAAAGTTCTGCAATTCTGCCGTTAATTGACTATACATTGACAATGATGTGGATCCTAGATATCAGCAGGGTGGATTAGAGTAAAAAAACGAGGGGTGCATCTGAGTAGTAAAAGAGGCGCTTGCTTGTGTTCGGGAGTGGACCTCGTGGGTCCGTACTATCATACTCACAACTATAGTCCTCTCCCAATTCACTATGTTGACAGGGCCGGAGGGCGGCGCCGTGGCGAGCGCACCAAGGCGGAGGATAAAGTGTTGTCGCCAATGTGTTGGGCAGGGTTGGACATTCTTATTGAAAAAATGGACTGGAACTATTTACGACATTGACTACGATATGCATGGGTCCGCTGGTTGCAGGAAGAAAATGGTGGGAGAAAGAAGACTGGTCGCTATCTTTTCCTAAGAATAATATCAACTGAATGTAGCGACACTATCCTAGGAAATAATGTCCTCCTGTTAAAAATTTGACTTTTCAAATCGTGAATTTAAAGAACTAGTGCATGAGCATTTAGCTTTATTTATTTATTTACTTATTTATGTTTAGGGGACCATGAGCATGTACCTGGGCCGGATTCATGTGAGAGCGTCCCTTCCAGTTAATTATGGGCTCCTCTATTGGGCCTTCATCAGTGGGCTGCATTATCGACAAGTGGAAAATGTGTTCTGTACCAAAAATAGTATGGGCTACGTACGGTACGGGGCACTAAAGGATCGGACCGTGCAACGGCTTCCAAAACATTGTGTTTGTCGTTCTAACACATTTATTCAACCAACAGACAAAATATACTACTTATTGTACATTGAAAACAGCAGCAGCAGGAACCAGGGCTGGGGGTGCAACAGAAGCAGTAAGCAGGCTAGAAGAGTAAAGATGGAACTCTCTCTTCCAAACCAAACATCAACCATCATTACAAAAGGGCTACCCAAAAAGAACAAGTGTATGCACCAAACTAAATAAAGATCCTACTACATCAATTGTACGCATCTAACTAACTGGCTCAGTTAGACATTACTATTTATTAAGGTGTGGAGATTGGCCGACGGCTTGAACCAGATGGGTGCCTGACGGTGGAAACTCCAACCAGCAGGTCGAAGTCTGATACTTGTGACCCTCTCTCCTACTTTGGGCTGCAGAGCATGGCGGCACATATGAGGGTATGGTGCATGCAGACACGCATGGTACACTGTGTACACACAGTTTTGCCTGATGAACGAAACCGCGCTGCCATCATGATCCTTGCTGTCCGTTATCTCCTAGTTAATCGGATAATTTAGTCCGAGAAATAGAGAGCGTGTAGCAAGGCTATTTACTAGCCTAAACGACACGTCCGGTACGTGTGAGCGATCATCAATCATTCGCCGTCATCTGATCGAGCCAGGAACCACCTGCAACTGCCATGCCGCTTTTCTTTGAAAGGTTCTGGGATTAGGAAGGGTAGGGACACCAGGAGTCCTACAACATCATATCAAGTTGGAGTCAAATAAAAAAGGGCTCTTAATGTAGTCAATCTTAATAACAACATGTTATGAGCATGAATATTTTTTAGTAAATGTTGACAGTAATGTAAGCAAGCCATCATGATATCATAGGGAAGCAACATACTGCTGTAACAGCCGTTTGTAGCGATGATTGGAGTAGGCCAGCAATACGTCCAGCCAAAGAAGGAGTCGACAGCGTAAATGAAGCCCTTGTGTTCAATGGCATCAGAGAACCATGGAAGATGTATGATCCTGCGATGGACGTGCAAATTTATCCACTTACCACGGTGACCTGTTAGATAGGCGAGACAACGGTTGAAGAATGAAATTAGCCTGAAGTCTTCATAATTCATAGATCTTGTGGGCACTTGGCATATTACAACCTTGAGCAAATCAAACTTGTTATCATGTTGACTACTGTAGGATTCTGAGTATTCTGGGCCGCGGTGCCAAAGCAGTGCAGTGTTAATCAAAGGAAGGGGGATTAATCGTCGGTTGTAGATCTCCATGAGAATCCAGCTGCCGCGACCATCGAGAAGCACCATCCAAGACGTGTTCAAGTCGACCCAGTACATACCGTTAATGTAGTTGAGGTTGACGGGATCGGATCGCAGTTAAGGGGGTTGATTCTCACCACCCTACGATCGTTATACTGCGTGACACGCCGCTTCTGAAGATCATGCGGCATCAGCAAGCAAGGATCTGGCTTAAGAAGCTCCGACCTGAGGGCTTTGAGTAAACTGTATAGCCCCAACGAGCACGCGGCAAGCGGCATGGTACTGAGATTGTCCAAACACGAAACAATGAGCTTGATTACCTCTGTGGGGAGCGAATTTCATCCACCCTTTTGGCAGACGCTGCTTGGTTCTGCCATTGTTAGTGCTTCGGTTTCGGAAGAGGGGGAGGCGCCTTAGCGGGGATGGAAGATTGGACGATTATGTGCGGACAAAGATGACTACATCACGCCGCTTTACTTACGAGACACATACCTGCAGCGTAGGGTCATATCGATGCTAGACAACTTGCTTGAGTGATCACAGTACTAGTACTCCCTACAGTACCTACTACTATGCCCTAGTTTGCATATAGAGTAGTGGAGTAGGACTCTGCTCTACTACTAACACCAGAGGAGTAGTATATTCTAATCTAAAATAGTTACAAACTTCAATGCCCGAGTGTGGGATGGCTACGAACAACCATCGGTGCTAACTCCAATCCCCAGCAACCGTTCGCTGGGAGACATGCCAGTTGCAACCGCCCGCGACACAGTTACAGTATGTGTGTAAGGGTGGCGGTTTTGTCAAATACTATGGCTTAAATACAGGCCATCATCGGATGGAAATCTGACGGTTATCTAGGATTCGCCAGGATTGAGCTCGTGGCAAACAATCCCCAGATATCATTACTAAAAAAAGGTTAAAACACCCGCGACTACAACTTGCACCGGTTGACCACTAACAATGATACTAACATAGTTCTAAAATGGTCAAAGACCATGTCTACATGGTGTTTGGAATTATATGCAAAAAAACTAGCAAGATCCCCATGCATTGCACGGAACATCAATATGCATTTTTTACAAAACACCTATTGTGATTGACCCATGCAGGAGTAATCCCATGTGTAAAAGCTAATGATATCTCGAGAACTTTATCGAAAAAATGGTATCTCGACCATTTCATCAAATAAATGATATCTCAAGAAAGATGAGATATAAGGTGGCGAGGAGGTGGCCGTGGTGGTGACTGGTGGTCGGACCGGGCGGAGGCATGGGGATGGACGGCGCCGGTAGCGGCCACCATGCCAGATTGTTCCAGAGACTTCCCTTTTTAATTGCTCAGCAATGAGGTTGTGGGAGATAAGGATGAATGAGGCAAGCCCTTATCTATAAATGTGGAGAGAGGTGCAGGTATCTTTTGCAAAATTGCCATAGTTTGCTTTCTATCCGTTAGATATAGATCGAACGGTCTATATTATAAGATGGCAAGCACACCATCATCACCAACTCGGTTTTTTCTCTACTCCTATAAAAGACTCAGTTGGTGATGATGGTGTGTCTGCCATCCGCCATTTCTGACCATTAGATCTGCATCTAACGGCTGTGATGTAAGTTGTGGCCTTTTGCAACAATTCCCACTTCTCTGCTCCAGTTTACACAAAACCCCTTAGTATCTTTAAACCAACCACAATCCGCCCTTACCTCATCAAAACAGTCCAAAGAATGTATTTGGAGTGAAACATAAGATATTTTTAGTGATATGTATATCAAAACTAAACTGTTTTCTTTCAAATTTGTGAATATGTATTATTCTACTTTGGATCCGTTGCAACGGACGGGCTCATTGCTATAAAGGTTTATCTCTTGCATCGTCCACAACGAACACCTCGTGTACTGGTTCGGGTCGGATGCTTGCAACGCGATGACCTGAGTTCGAATTCTGTCCTAAACTTTAGTTTTTTATATTTTTTTAATGTAAACTTCTTTCGCTACTGTACAGGCAGTGGAACCCATAGAGTACTTAGAATAAGAGATTAAGGATGGATTTGTTTCTTTTTAACTTTATGTACGAGTTTGTAGCCAGCCTGCAAGTCATGTACACTGTACTGACAGTGGAACCCATAGAGTACTTAGAATACAAGATTAAGGATGCAATTAAATTTTTATAGAGGGAGAATCATACATGCAATTAACTCAATGGATTGGACGTGAGTCTATTATTCTCCAATGGCAACCGGCAAATTTCCTCCCGCGGGCCGGAGTAGGTTTCTTGGTTTGCATGCGGGTTTAACGGAGGCGTTTGATGGCGGCGAGGAGGTGTGTTCAGCGGGCGTGCAGTGGGCGGCGCAATACTATTCGATTTGACAGCTACTAGTATTATAAAAAAGAAATAAGAGTAGTAGACATAGAGATAAGAGTAGAGATAGAGACTAGGGAGGAGCACCATCTACTGCTCCGTGTGCTACTCCTGCACTCCATTCGGCGGCCGCAACATCCCCTACAGCTACTCCCTCCCGCGCTCCATTCGGCGGGCGCTGTTGGAATTTGGGGAGTACACTCACGCGACTGCTGGCAGCGACAACTTCAGCGAAGATGACTACTTCCCCAACCTCGACAACCTCTTCCTCAACGACATGGGCGAGAACCTCAACGCCAACGGTGCTGCCCCCGTTGCATCGTATGTGTTTCTGTTCTTCCTGTTCCAAATCGTAGTAGAATTCATGTTTCTAGTCTGTGTCCTAGATTCGATCTATTCATCTACTATGATAGTCCACATGATTAGTTTAATCTCTGTTATAGCCATCATGATTTATTTTGTGCTTATTTGGATTAAATCTCGTAGTAACTTGCTCATATATATTCACCTGGCGCAAAATCCCCTACAGCCACTCCCGTTTCATGGATGGCCTAGTCGATGCCTCCAAGGTGCCCCGAGTGTACAAGAGTTTCGGCTACAAGAGGTACGTCGACCAGCACTAGCTGGCGGAGCATAGTTCCAGATGCGCGCACGCGCCCTGCTACTACTGCTATGGGTGCACGTTGCCGTTTTGGGGCTCGCCGGTGAGCCTCATGCATCTCCTCACGCAACCGTCCGTTGATCACGACTGGCCCGCGGCGGTGAACATCAAGTACGAGTTGTGCTACCCATACGTCGTGCCGGAGTGACTGGAGGATGACCTCCACCTGCTAGTCTCTAAGGAGGACGGTAGCGTCTTCCTCTTTATCGTGGGCACCGACGAGGCCCGCGCAGGCCGCCGACCCGTCTCTGTAGTGTGCGTCAGGGGCGACGCCGCTGACGCTGACACTGACACGATGCCGATGTACGGGTGTGTGCACACTGTTACTACCCCTCAGAGGTACGTGGGCGCCCACACCAACTCCATCAGGCTGACTAGGACTGTGCCGAGCTGTTCCCGCCGATGTGGACATGGAAGACGCATGGTATGATTTCCCCCCCCCCCCCAAGAGGGTGCATGGGGACTCCAAGGAGGTTCACCTGGACATATGCATTACCAAGTTAAATGTTGATCATTAGGACACTGTTAAGCATGTGGGGACTTCTTATTTATATAGTATAGAACCTTCCATGCATGATCTTGCTCTATTAGAGTATCACTCTTGAATAAAAGTGTATCCATTTATGGTTTAGTCTAGAATCTTTGATGTATGCTTTTGCTCCATTAAAGTTCTCGCTTGCCATTTATGAGATTAACTGAGAATTTTTACTACAGTACTGGTGAAAGACTTATGATGAACCATTTCTTACATCTCCTCTGCCCCCTTCCAAGTCATCCTGATTTAATCCCTCCGTCTAGGTGTATAAGAGCATGGTTAATACTTAATAGTATAGCCAACTTTTGACTATAAGAAAGTGCCATGTCATCGGTAGCCAACATGTATAACAATCGATACTCAAAAACTAATTCTTAAAGATCATTTCTTGCAAAGCACAATAAGTGTTATTTCTTCACAAGTTTTGGATGCAGGTTGAACAGTTGAACGCTTTTGTTTGCAAAAGATGCTATTTCATCAATTTCACCCGAATGTTTGTGAGCTCTAGAAATGAAATAATATCCGCAGAAACCTATCGATACCCGTTACACATGAGATGACCCCCATATTCTTTGTCAAAATAAAGAATTCCCCGATCAATGCATTTCACTGTTCCGTGCAATGGACGGGCACTTTACTATAGATTAATACGACCATAAATTTAACTAACATTATATATAGTATGACAAACGCTCATGCATGTCACCTAAAATTATATCATTGAAACCTATGTTCAAATACAAATCCAATGATATAGTTTTTGCTGACATGCACTAACATTTTGTTAGTTAAATCTTCAGTCGAGTTCAATGGGGGACTAATAAACCACGACTGATATAGTACTAGTGTAGAGGCGGTGCTGGACGAGAGTCTCACCCTGCTCGTGGCGCGGCAGTAAAGACGTCATATCACAAATCCCCACCACTCCCAGCAATAAGTGGCCTGGTAAAATAAACGGACAAGCAACCATCACATCCCTCCGTCTTTTTTGCATTTCATCTGTCTGCATTTACTTTCTCCGGTTCATCTCGCACACTCGATCATAGTACTCCTAGTATCCCTAGCTACTACTCGTAGGGCCAGTTCTTTTGCCGGATTAAAAAGTAAGCCGTATCTTCCCCAGCTTTTCCCATAAGCCTAGTCACAGTGGAGAGTAACATAAGGCGCCTCACTCATTTATTTGGGCTTCTAAACTAGTAGTACCTTCGTCCTGATTTATTGATCACCATTGTAATTTGTGCTAAATTTTGACCAAAGATTTAACTGATAAAATGTTAGTGCATGTGACATGCACAAACATTTCATTAGTTAAATTTATGGTCAAATTTTGACACAGATTACAATGGGGACCAATAAACCAGGATGGAGGTAGTAGTTATGGGATTACTAATCTAGAAGACTAAAAGAACTTGCCCCTAGTACTCCTAGTAGTAGTACTCAAGTTGGAATTCCAATTGCACGGCACAACTTGTTAGGCAAAAAATTCGATACAGGGTGTAGGAAGCGGTTTGGTAATTTGCATGCCTTCCCGACCAGTGAGATACTCTGTACAAAGTACGATAGAGAAATAACCACAGAGAAGGAAGCTAAAAGTAAACAATCAAACAAGCATTTTTGCATTAGTTTTGCATTGAATTATTTCACAAGCTTGACTAGTGTTGTTTTTCTACTTTTACAAAAACCGCATCGTAATGTTAAAACGTGCATTTGCGGTGTGCTCTTGTTATCATGGTTTGGCAATAAACTCTCTATACAGTATATTATGAACCTATCATGTGCCAACTATGCTTACTTATGGAGCCTATTTTTTGTGTACTTGTGCCGGATTTTATTAATGCACGCACCATATTACATCACACATGGGCTCTCTCATCGGAATCCAGTGATAGCACACAAGGGTTTACAGGGCGCCCCTATATTAGAATATCCTGTGAATTACAAAGATAATCTCACTACTATTGATGTTTTCATGCTTCTCAAATATTATACGTAATCACAATGAATATCAGAATCCGCGCATCAGAATAATATTGTGGAACACTGCAACGACTTACAAAATTGGCACCAAGGCATTGAGTGCCTTTTTGGATGCAATGAAACTCATTCGCTCCCCACCTGTAGAATCTCGTTTAGAATATGATCCTAATGACTATTCTGACCTCGAGGATTCAAAGGAGGATGGTCAGTCCTGTTCACCCATCAAGATGCCTGTTCTAATTTGGCAAGGTTTTATTAATTGCTCTTATCTTGCATAAGTTGTCTTGCATTTCTTCTACTTTGTTGCACCGCCATCTGCTTAGTTTACTCATCATATATGTCAAGATGCCATGCCCATCCATTATCAATACATATTCCATCTGTCATCATACCATGTTTTTTCACTCAAATGTTGTTCTTGTGCATCAGACATCAAAAAGGAAGAGGGTGATTGCCGAACCTGAAGTAGCACCAGCAAAGTCCTAGAAAAACATGGTGGTGCCGGAGAAATCAGATAACACCCCACTTATATTGGCTCTACAACCAGTGACACAAAACGTAGGACCAACTCCAGCAGACTGTACCCAGACTTCACTCGCCACACCACTAGCCCCACCACACAGGACCTGCACTCTAGCAAAAGGTATGCCGATTTCAATTGCCATAGCACCAGCCGTGCCACAGAAAAATCCCACTCCAGCAAAAGGTACATCAAGTCCACTAGCCAAAGACCTATCCCAACTGCAGAGATGGCCAATTCCTGCAGATTGGAACCCCATTCCAGTTATACCCAGTTTAAAAGACAATGCTTTCAATGTTGTTAGGGACTACGTGCATATATTCCCATCATGGGAAGATTATAGTGAAGACAAACACCATTTTAACATCTTCCTGTCCCACTTACGTGTGAGTACTATTATTCATGGTGATTATTTTCCTATTTTCTGCTGATTGAACACATCAATGATTTACATTACATTGTTGTAAGTAGGCGAGGGTATCAGGGTTACCTAACCGAATCACGATTTGATGGCAAGTCTATAAACGAATTTTCGGTGAAGTCTCGTATGCTAAATTTAGAAGACATTCAATGGAAAAAACTTGTTATGCACTGGTCTCATTCCCAGGATGAGGTACTGCCCATGATATCACATGACAATTTGACCTTCTACTTTTTCGTATGTGCCTTACGGATCCCTTCATGCAGGAAATCTGCTGGAAGAAGAATTCCGGTTTGAAAAAGATGACAGGATATCGCAAATATGCTACCCGCTGCATTGCTCTTGTTAGTACCTGTTGTCCTCTATCACTGTATTATGTGACAGCAGTATGCATGATAGCTTGCTTATCAATTGTTCGCTTCAAATTATCTGATCTGTATGAACGGTTACATTAGTGCAGAATATATCCAATGCCAATGAAATTTTTTAGCTCTGCATTTTTCTTATAAGTACCTGCTGTCCTTTATAAGTGGACTTATATTGACAGCTAGTTGTTCATGTACCATCACTCTGCAGCTTCTTTTCCTTTGTCCTCCATTTTCTACACATCAGATCTATATTTACTCTTACCATATGGTTGGATAACACTGATGGTACTGAAGAAGTTTAGCTCTGCATTGCTCTTGGCTGTACGTTTTGCCTGTATCGTTGTACTTACATTTATAGCTACTTGGTTATGTAACATCACTCTTCATCTTATCTTAATGTTCTCCATTTTTCTTATATTATCACATATATATTTACTCTTAACATAATGTAGAATAAAGGCAATTCTTATGAAGAAGATTCTATGGTAAACTTCTTTAATTCCCCCCATCAGCATGGACAAGGGAGTTATAGAGCCTGTCTTCATCACTAATGTAAGTTTGTCCTTCTCAAGCCTTCAAACTTTGTTGTGTATATTTGGTTAGGCATGACTGCAACAGCTGTTTATTTTCGGGGTTTGCATCAAATTGCATGTTTAAAGTTAGTTATGTAGTTCATAAACAAAAGTTTGTCCTTCTCAATTCAAGTTTTCAGTTGTACAACCAAGTTCCTTCTTCATACCATGTAAATTAAACTATACATAGCAAGTGATCTTCTTTTGGACTGTATGTATGCTTCTGTTCTTGATCTGTAATCCAGTGGTGTGGTGAACCTACCCACTATAGCACAATGTCATATTCTTCAATGTCTTAACTATGAACAATGTCATATCATTCTACTATTATTTAAACGGTCTCTTTATTTGCCACTCTAAAATGGGATAAATTGACAGCACACTAACCATTGATACTTGTTTGGCCCAATTAGATTACCGGCGTTGAGCAGGCCGGATGCAAAGCGGGCCATAGTTAGGCCCAACTATATGACGGGCTTTTAACACGCCGAAATAAATAAATGGCCGAAATGTTAAACGGGCCTTTAACAGGCCGAAACTAATATCAGGCCGTATTACTAAATGGGCCTTTAGCAAACAGAAATCCTGACTGGGCCTCAAGTGGCCCCAAAAGCACAGCGTCCAGTAGACAGGCCGAATCTGATATGGGCTATAATTTAGCCCAAAACCTCTTAAAGGGACGGATCTGATCTGGGCCGTAATATGGCCCAGAACATGGTAGGCTATTAATGGGCGGGATCTCATATGGGCCTTTATTAGGTCCAGAACATGGCAGGCTGTTAATGGACCGGATCAAATATGGGCCGACATTTGGCCCAAAACATGGCAGCCTGTTAACGGGCCGGCCCACTAGTGTCATCAAAATCTTATGGGCCTTTAGTTGGGCCAGCCCATTATGGTCTGCAAAATCTTGTGGGCCGTTAGCTAGGCCAGCCCATTATGGTCCACAAAATCTTGTGGGCCTTTAGCTGGGCCGGCCCATTATGGTTCGCAAAATCTTGTGAGCCCTTAGTTGGGCTGGCCCGTTTAACCTTTATGGGCCACTTCTGGACCGGTCCACGTGTCAACATATCGTAGGCGCATCTCGCCCATTGGATGAGTGAAACCTGTGCCAACGCGGAGCTGACACGTGGTTCCGTCGGCCAATGAGAATTTTGCACGTGGAAAATTGGCATTGGTCGTGGCTGTTAGCGGGTTTTCGGATCAAAAACCGGACCCGATAGCTTAACGACGACCCATTATGGTGAATGCCACATGTTGGTCACCCTTGACGAAAGCACTTCCATGAGGCGACATTTATGGTCATGGAAGTGGACACTTGCATGATGATAATTTTGGTAATGTCATGGAACAATTCTACGACAGCACAGGTATGACTATCTTGATTTGGTCATAAAATCATCATGGATGTGCATACATGACAAAAAACGTGACCTAGTGTGAAAAACACGTATCATCATGGAAGTGTATTTTCTTTGTAGTATATGCTACGCTTCAGTGGTGCACCAACAGAGCAACGGCCAGGCCGAGCGTGCCAACACGGAGGTCCTAAGGGGCCTCAAGGCGAGGAGCTTCAAGATGAATGGTCTATTCTTGCTGAATCTCGATCGTATTGATACACATATTCATAATATTGATGCCAAAAGATGCAAAGTTGATAATGATAGTGCAACGCACTTGTGGCACTGCTGTTTAGGTCATATTGGTGTAAAGCGCATGAAGAAACTCCATGCGGATGGACTTTTGGAATCACTTGGTTATGATCATTTGATACTTGTGAACAAAGACTCATGGGAAAGATGACTAAAACTTTGTTTTTGGAACATTGGAGCGAGCTAATGCCTTATTGGAAATAATACATACCGATGTATGCGGTCCGATGAGTGTTGAGGCACGCGGTGGGTATCGTTATTTTCTAATCTTCACAGATGATTGAAGTAGGTATGGGTATATCTACTTGATGAAACACAAGTCTGAAACTTTTGAAAAGTTCAAAGAACTTCAGAGTGAAGTGGAGAATCATCGTAACAAGAAAATGAAGTTTCTACGATCTGATCACGGAGGCGAATATTTGAGTTGCGAGTTTAGCCTTCATTTAAAACAATGTGGAATTGTTTCACAACTCACACCACATGGAACACCATAGCGTAATGGTGTGTCTAAACGTCGTAACCGTAATTTATTAGATATGGTGCGTTCTATGATGTTTCTTACTGATTTTCCTTTATCATTTTGGGGTTATGCATTAGAGACAACCGCATTCACATTAAATAGGGCACCATCTAAATCCGTTGAGACGACACCGTATGAACTATGGTGTGGCAAGAAACCTAAGCTGCCGTTTCTTAAAGTTTGGGGATGCAATGCTTATGTCAAAAGGCTTCAGCCTGATAATCTTGAACCCAAATTGAAGAAGTGTGTCTTCATAGGATACCCTAAAGAAACTATTGGGTACCCCTTCTACCACAGATCCGAAGGTAACATCTTTGTTGCTAAGAATGGGTCATTTCTAGAGAAAGAGTTTGTCTCGAAAGAAGTGAGTGGGAGGAAAGTAGAACTTGATGAGGTAATCACACCTTCTCTCGAATTGGAAAGTAGCACGTCAGAGAAAACTGTTCCCATAATGCACCAACTGGAGAGGAAGCTAATGATGATGATCATGAAACTTTGGATCAAGTTACTACTGGACCTCGTAGGTTGACCACAGCACATTCCACACAAGAGTGGTACGGTAATCGTGTCCTGGAAGTCAAGTTATTAGACCATGGCGAACCTACGAACTGTGAAGAAGCTATGATGAGCCTAGATTCCGATAAATGGCTTGAGTCCATGAAATCTGAGATGGGATCCATGCATGAGAACAAAGTATGGACTTTCTTGGACTTGCCCGATGATCGGCAAGCCATTGAAAATAAATGGATTTTCAAGAGGAAGATGGACGTTGATTGTAATATCACTGTGTGTAAAGCTCGTATTGTCGCAAAAGGTTTTCGACAAGTTCAAGTTGTATATGATGCAACCAGAAGGTTTTGTCGATCCTAAAGGTGCTGACAAAGTGTGCAAGCTCCAGCGATCCATCTATGGACTGCTGCAAGCATCTGGGAGTTGGAATATACGCTTTGATGCGGTGATCAAAGCATATGGTTTTATACAGATTTACAGTGAAGCATGTATTTACAAGAAAGTGAGTGGGAACTCTATAGCATTTCTAACATTATACGTGAATGACATATTGTTGATTGGAAATGATATAGAATTTCTGGATAGCATAAAAGGATATTTAATAAGAATTTTTCTATGAAAAACCTTGGTGAAGCTATTTACATATTGGGCATCAAGATCTATAGGGATAGATCGAGACGCTTAATAGGACTTTTCACAAAGCACACACCTTCGTAAAAGTTTTGAAGAAGTTCAAAATGGATCAGTCAAAGAAAGGCTTCTTGCTTGTGTTGCAAGGTGTGAAGTTGAGTAAGACTCAAAGCCCGACCACAGCAGAAGATAGAGAGAGAATGAAATTCATTCCCTATGCCTCAACCATAGGTTCTATAAAGTATGCCTTGTTGTGTACCAGAACAGTTGTGTGCCTTGCCATGAGTTTGGGAAGGGGGTACAATAGTGATCCAGGAGTGGATCTCTAGACAGTGGTCAAAATTATCCTTAGGTACCTAAATAGGACTAAGGAAATGTTTCTCGGTTATGGATGTGATAAAGAGTTCATCGTAAATGGTTAGGTTGATGCAAGCTTTGACACTAATCCAGAGAACTCTGAGTCTCAATCTGGATATGTATTGAATGTGGGAGCAAATTAGCTAGAGTAGTGCTATGTAGAGCATTGTAGACATAGTTATTTGCAAAGTACACACGGATCTGAATGTTGCAGACCCGTTGCCTAAACTACTCTCACAAGCAAAACATGATCACACCTTAGTACTCTTCAGGTGTTAATCACATGGCGATGTGAACTAAATTATTGACTCTAGTAAACTCTTTGGGTGTTAGTCACATGACAGTGTGGGCTATAGGTGTTAATCACATGGCGATGTGAACTTGATTATTGACTCTAGTAAACTTTTCGGGTGTTAGTCACATGGTGAAGTGAACTATAGGTGTTAATCACATGGCGACGTGAACTAGATTATTGAAGTGTAAGTGGGAGACTGATGGAAATATGCCCTAGAGGCAATAATAAAATGGTTATTATTATATTTCCTTAATCATGATAAAGGTTTATTATTCATGCTAGAATTGTATTGACCGTAAACTTAAATACATGTGTGGATATATAAACAAATATTGTGTCCCTAGTGAGCATCTACTAGATTAGCTCGTTGATCAAAAGATGGTTAAGGTTTCCTAACCATAGACACGAGTTGTCATTTGATAATGGGATCACATCATTAGGAGAATGATGTGATGGATAAGACCCAACAGTTATCATAGCATATGATCGTTCGGTTTATTGCTACTTCTTTCTTAATGTCAAATACATGTTTCTTCGACCATGAGATCATGCAACTCCCGGATACCAGAGGAATGCCTTGTGTGCTATCAAACGTCACAACATAACTGTGTGATCATAAATATGCTCTACAGGTATTTCAAATCTATTACGGAAGGAGTAAAGAGACTTGCCAGTAACGAGATTGAACAAGGTATGCAGATACCGACGATCGAATCTTGGGCAAGTAACATACCGACAGACAAAGGGAACTACGTATGTTGTCATAAAGATTCGACTAAAATGATCTCCGTAGAATATGTAGGAACCAATATGGCATCCAGGTCCCGCTATTGGTTATTGACCAAAGAAGCATCTCGGTCATATCTACATCATTCCCGAACCCATAGGGTCCGCATGCTTAACGTTCGTTGATGATATAGTATTATATGAGTTGTGTATGTTGGTGACCGAATGTTGTTCAGAGTCCCGGATGAGATCATGGACATGACGAGGAGCTCCGGAATGGTCCGGAGGTAAAGATTGATATGTAGGATGATATGGTTAGGCCAAGGGGTAAGGCCCACAGGGCCTTAGGTGCAAAAGGAAGTTTTGTGGAGGTTAGGGACCAAATGACGGAGATTCTGGTGTCTAGCCCTGGGCCAGACGACGAGGCCCATGGTGTTTGGGCCAGACGTCGAGAATAGTGGCATCTGGTCCTGGAAGTCCAAGAACGACTCTTCCTTGCGGGCTAAACCGATTTTGAGGAGGCTATTTCTCCAAGTTACGACCCCAGTACTCAACATAGAAATAGAGGGGCAGGGCTAGCACCCAGAACACATCAAGATTCACCAAGTCGTGTGCTGGAAACCCCGCCCTCTCTAGTTTATCCTCCGTCATAGTTTCCATTGTGCTTGGCGAAGCCCTCCGGAGATTGTTCTTCACCACCACTGTCACCATGCTGTCGTGCTGCCGGAACTCATCTAATACTTCACCCCTCTTGCTTGATCGGGAAGGCGACAGTGTCACCAAGCTCAACGTGTGTTGATTGCGGAGGTGCCATATGTTCAGTACTTGATCGGGACGGATCGTGAATGTGTAGAACTACATCAACCGCGTTGATAAATGCTTCCGCTTAGCGATCTACAAGGGTATGCAGATGCTCTCCCCCTCTCGTAGCTATGCATCTCCATGGATAAATCTTGCATGTGCGTAGATTTTTTTCCATGCAACATTCCCCAACAGATAGGACTATGCATTGGAGGGCAAGAGTGACGGAAGCTTCTTCCTACCATTGAAATTGATTCATACGGGATTGAAGTGGGACAATACATCTTAATGCTATCATTGGCTTTTACCTTAATGAATGTTAGTAGTTGCGGATGCTTGCTAATAGTTCCAATCATAAGTGCATAGAATTCCAAGTAAGGGATGACATGCTAGCAGTGGCCTCTCCCAACAAAGAACTTGCTATCGGTCTAGTAACTTAGCCAATTGCTTAGGGATAATTCCGCAAATCCTACCACCACTTTTCCACACTTGCTATACTAACCTAATTGTACTTCAATTAGAACAACAACTAATTTTTATTTCCATGTTCTCTACCATCTTGCAAAGCTATCCCTTTACACCTACAATGTACTTCTAGTTTCATTCTTGTTCTAGGTAAAGCGAACATTAAGTGTGCGTAGAGTTGTATCGGTGGTCGATGAACTTGAAGAGAATATAAATTCTACCTTTAGCTCCTCATTGGGTTCGACACTCTTATTTATCGAAAAAGCTACAATTGATCCCCTATACTTGTGAGTTATCAAGACCTTTTTCTGGCGCCGTTGCCGGGGAGCAATAACATGGGGTGAATATTCTCGTGTGTGCTTGTCTGCTTTATCATGAAGTAATTCTTATTATGTTTTCTTGTTGTTTCTCCTTACTGATGGGTAGTGTCGTGGGAAACCATGGCCACCTATGGGACCAAGAGTCCCTTTCTGGTTCGGCGGGGCAATGGCACATTGCACAAAGAGCGGAGGAGCATGGAACAACACGACAACGATCACAAGAGCAGTCTTTACCCAGGTTTGGGCCGCCGTGAGGCATAAAATCCTACTCCTGCTTTGGTGTATTGATGGTGGAAAAATGGTGGTGAGTGCAACACCCTCGCCCGACAGGGTTGCCTCGGGGCAAAAACTGCTACGCGCCTATGTGTGGAGATGGATTAGCCAACCTTTTCTACGGTTGCCTTGGGCCTCCTTTTATAGATAAAGGGGTCACCAAAGTGGCAAATCAGTCACTATGCACTGATTAGATAGCAAACAGTGCTATCATACCTAACTTTGGAGGCTGACAGAGTGCATTAAATGCGCCGCTCAACGTAACATCACACCTCACCCGGCAGGTCCTGCCAGGCTGTTTTGCCACCTTTGCGCCAGCTTTCTTCACACATCGTAGGACGAGTGTCATTTGGAGGTATTTTCTGTAGGAAGTGGCTGCCATGTGGCGAATAGCAGCCACTTAGTCACCTTGGTGCTTGACACCGCACTAATCAACAACGTGCGTCCTGATGAGGTGGTGCAGTGGGGTGGTTCTGCCTCCATAAGCCCCGGCAGGCCTGCCGGGATGACCCAAAGACTTGCTTTCGGGGGTAACCTCATCCTTGCCAGGCTCACCCGCCCGGCAAGGGAGGTTTCTCCATTTCCAATATCTTGCTTCTATGGCTAGTCTTGGTCCTCTTGTGCTGCACGCTGGTCCTTTGAAGAACTGATCCCTTGCGCTCCAATCTGACCTTGGTGCGGCGAGCTTGTTCTTGTGCCTATGCACAGTCTAGGCAAAAGACCCAAGGTTTGTTGTAACGACAGAAGCCCCCGGGCCTGGCCCGAACATGCTATCGGGCGTCGTCGGGGTAGGCCCTAACAAGTGCATAGGCAGGGGCGTGGAAGTGGCTGGCCCCATGAGATCTTCTTTGCTTCTTCATTAACTTGTGTCCGGGCCAGTTTCCGGTTTACCCGCACGTCGCATGAAGCCAGTTGTGGTGGGGCCACTCTTCTAATGGCCCGTGAATGACTTTAACACACGGGGAAGTAACTGCCAATTCACTCTTCCCACCACGCCCTTATCCTCAGCTCTCGGTGTCAAAACCGATGAATCTCGGGTAGGGAGTCCCGAACTATGCGTCTAATGATCGAAGGTAACATGAGACAAGGGACACGATGTTTACCCAGGTTCGGGCCCTCTTAATGGAGGTAATACCCTAGTTCCTGCTTGATTGACTTTGATGAGTATAGGGGTTACAAGATTTGATCTACCTCAAGATCATAATGGCTAAACCCTAGATGCCTAGCCTATATGATTATGATTGCCTCTACGGACTAACCTCTTCGGTTTATATAGACACCGGAGGGGCCTAGGGTTGTACAGAGTCGGTTTACAGAGAAAGGAATCTTCATATCCGAACACCAAGCTTGCCATCCATGCAAAGGAGAGTCACATCCGGACATGGGGGAAGGCCTTCTATCTTGTATCTTCACGGCCCATCAGTCCGGCCCATGTCACATAGCCCGGACGCCCAGGGACCCCCTAATCTAGGACTCCCTCTGTAGCCCCTGAACCGGGCTTCAATGATGATGTGTCCGGCGTGCAGATTGTCTTCGGCATTGCAACGCAGGTTCCTCCTCCGAATAATCCAAAGTAGCTGAACAAAAGAACTATATCCGGCTCTGTATAATCAGTTACGACCCTGAACCACAAGGGTGAAATACTTAAACAAAATAAGTCATGTCCACTGACAGATTTTTCGGCGAGACGTTATGTTCTGGCCTTATCATTATTTCGAACCGTTTTGTGGCCTCCCGCTCCGTGCCTCGAGGCACGGCCGCTATTGACACGTCTTGGCAAAACAAAGATCGTGTCCCCTTATTGCGGGATTATCATCAATACGGGTTTGGGTAATCCAACCGTGCCATTCGCACGACCCCTTGGGAATAAGCAAGGTCTAAGGCTTGTGAGGGGCTCTTGATATTAACTTCCTTTATAAGAGGATATGGACCCATCATTTTACCCCCCGCCTTCTTCTTCCTCAGCCATCCCACCCTCGAGCTCTAGCGCCCAAGCTTCAGTCTTTTCCTTCGCCACCAAACATTCTAGCCATGTCCAGATCCGGCTCTCAAGGAAAGTGGGCGGCCTCCTCCGTCACAAAGAAGGACATCAAGGAGCTCCGGGAAGCGAGGTACTTGACAGAGGAAATGAGACACAGGCTCCCTGCCAAAGAGCAAGTTATCCCCACTCTAGAGCCCGGTGAGAGGTTTGTGTTCATCCCTCACATTCTCTGCGGACTAGGTTTTCCCCTCCACCCCTTTTTTTGAGGTCTCATGTTCTATTATGGGCTAGATTTTCACGATCTATCCCCAAACTTCATCCTCCATGTCTCGGCACTCATCGTCGTGTGTGAAGCATTCCTCCGCATCCCCCACACTTCGGCCTGTGGCTCAAGGCTTTCAATGTGAAGCTGAAGGTGGTCGACGGAGAGCACGCGGATTGTGGTGGTGCCATGGTGAGCAAACTCCCCAACGTCACCAGGCCCAGAGGGGCTTTCGTGGAGACTGACGAGACGTGGCAGCAGGAGTGGTTCTACATCACCGAACCTCGTGGCACCAAGTGGGCGGCCGCTCCTGCTTTCAGATCCGGACCCCCGCTGCGGCTCGCGTCGTGGACCAACAAGGGTCTGGACTAGGGATCATCCGACGATGTGTTGAGGATGCAAAAGCGCACCAAAAGTAAAATAAAGAAGGACACCAGCCTCACTGACATGGTCGAGGTGATGTTCATCCGCCGAACCCTTCCCTACCAATCCCGGCCTCTCCGCATGTGGGAGTTCAATCCAGAAGGGCCGCGGACCCTGCAGCGATTCTTTGGCATGACACACGAAGCAATCTGGAAGCTGCTTTTTAAGACTCAAAAGTCGCGGCCACAGACGTCCAAAAACATTGGCCTTGACTGCAATCATCCAGCTTCCCCGGTAAGTGCCATATGTCCGAACACAACTCAGTTCATCAATCAAAAAGGGGTGTACTAAGACTTTCGTCTTATAACAGGGCTGGAAAAAGAAGGCGGAGCGGATCAGGTGTCTGGCTCCACTCCCCAAAAACCCAGCTGGTCCTCTGTTAATGAAGATGCTGGTTCCGGAGCCCTATCAGGCGCCGGAGAAGAAGGCCAAGAAAAAGAGGAAGGAGGCCAAAGGTGGCCTCCGCCGAAAGGGTACTTCTGACGCAGTGTCCGGAGAAACCAAAACTCACTCCTCCCATGAGGAAGACGAAGATGAAGAGGAGGAGGAGGAGGCTAAGAACAATTCTCCCCCTAAGGGGAGAAGGAAGACAAGGGCGGCCTCTGTAGATCCAGAAGCGGAGGCGCCTAAGATGGTGTCGGTGCACAAAAGGAGGGGTCCTATTTTGTACCCCTTTACTTGTGCGCTGGCAGTTGGAGCCGCGCCTGCGGCCACACTTAGCGGGGCAGAGGAAGGAAGCAAAGACACAAGACAACCAGAGCAGCGCCATGCCAGAAACACGAAGAACAGAAGGGCGAGGTGAATTCACCTGGCAAGGCCCTTGTCGGGGCGTCCTCCACAGCCCCGGTAAGAACCTTGCCGGGGCAACTTGCCCAATGCCAGCAGGGCTGCCAACCTTGAGCCTAAGAGTTCCAGCGCCCTCAACCACATTGGAACCAAAGCTCGGGAGGCGCCTCCGTGGTGGCATGTAGATCTTTGTGAAGACCAAGAACATACAAGACTAGATGAGAATCAAAAGACGGTGATCCTCGGCGAGATCCTTGCCGAGGATACTCACGAGTCCCCCCCGGAAAGACCCATGCCACGGACGCCCACGACGCCGCGGCAAGACCCTTGCCCGGCCCCCGGCAAGACCCTTGCCAAAGACATCCGCGGGGCCGCAGCCAGGCCCAGATCTGCCAAGACTCCAACGTCGTTCCCATGCAGCTGCCAGCCCACCAACTAGGCGAGCACCTGCGTGGCGACGTGCATCCTCTAGGCCAACTCAGCAAGCACCTGCGTGATGGCGTGCAGATCTTCGTGAAGACACTGCCATCGCACCAACTCAGCAGGCAGCCAACCAGCATGGCGCTATACGCCTCGTCAGCTCGGACGCGCGTCGAAGCCAGGCGAGGTGGCGACAGCTAGGATGAGCTTCCTTGCCGTCCCTGATAAAGCAAGAAGGGCACGTCCGCAGCCCATTAAATGCGTTTGTCCCACGGTGCCAGGAGATAGACTCGACTACTATACAACTTTCCACCTCCTGTGTGCCACTGTGGCAGCCCCTTTTAACTGTAAAACGAGGCCTGCGGCGTACTTAGGAAGGATTTAGAATTTTTGAACACTGCACGCTTTGTAGCTAGTCCAAGAACAACAGATAAACATAAACCAGCAGGAGTAGGGTATTACACATCACCTGCGGCCCGAACCTGGATAATCCCCCTGCGTTGATCTTTCAATCCCGCTCTTTCCACAGCCCCGCGCCCGCCAGCTGTAGCAAAAGGGATTCCTCGTGATCCCGTAGGTGTCGTTTCCCCCAAGAAAAAGGGGATCACAACAATCGGCTCACCCGGGGCCGGTCTGTCCGCGCCAGCACGAGCAGGCGGCCGGGTGGCCACGGATGGGGCCGGAGACATGGACCACGAGCATCCATGACATTTTGGCGATTGGAGCCAGGTGAGCGGCATCGTCCGAATTTGAGACGACGAGCCACACGCCGCTAGGTCCGGGGGCGGGGCCGTGCTACCCACGGGTGGCGCAACAGCCTCTATGGCACCACAGCTTGCGCCCGTGCCGCGCCCTTCCCAGGCTGCGCGCGATGAGCAACACCACGATGCCGGAGCCCCTGGGCACCGCCGTAGAAAGAGCCATGTGCACCACGCGTAGGACGAAGCATGCCAACATGCGCGCTCAGACGCCGGTGCAGGCGGCGTGCGACCGCGAAACCGCGACAGAGCCCCTTCTAACCCGGATAGAAGTCGGAGCGCGTCACGGTCTACGCAGATCTCGCCGCGGCCTATGCCAGCAGAAGCGCTGGTGCGCGTGCAGCTGCTCCTCGACACCCCCCCTGCGGAGAAACTCGACGGGTGGAGAGCCACCATCCGAAGGCTTGTCAGCTTCGCCAACAAAGACGAGCCGCTCCAAACTGGACCCTCGCACCGGCGTCCTGACGAGCCGGTGCATGCTGGTGGTGGGGGGACTAGAGACGCCGCAACCACGGTGCGCTCTCCCCCCTGCGGCCACAACAACAGCCACCGGCCCGTCAACTCGACGTCGGTGATGAAAGTGCGTTATATCGACTAGAGGGGGGGTGAATACGCGATTTTTATGAATTCTTCACTGAGGAATATGCGGGTGAGGAAATTCCACAAGTGAAGAACTACTTGCAGCGGAAAAAGTACTCAGATGTAAACATAACAGAACACAAGCATGGTCATCATGATGAAATGAAGACAAGCACAGAGTACAAAAAGCGTAAACACAGCATAACACAGGATGAAGACAAACAGACTGAAGAAATTGAATTAAGGAAATTGAGAAAGTCTTCAGTCAAAGTCTTCAAACAGATATGAACAAGCACACAACAACTGTAATGAGGAAATGAAAGAGTTGAGGAAATAGAACCAGTAAGCTTTGACAATGATATGGTAGACCAGTTCCAACTGCTGTGTCAGTTGTATGTCTGGTTGGAGCGTCTAGGTATTTGAACCTGAGGACACACAGTCCTGACCGTACTCTCCTTGAGCTAAGGTCACACAGACCTCGCCCAATCACTCGTGGTAAGTCTTCAGGTGACTTCCAAACCTTCACAAACTCGGTCACTCGGCCATCCAAAATTTCCTCTTGGATGCTCTAGACCATAACGCCTAACCGTCTGGAAGAAGCACGGTCTTCAAAGGTAAAAAGCGTCAGATCTACGCAAGATCAATCTCTTCAGTGATGCTCAATCACTTTGGGTTTGTAGGTGTTTGGGTTTGGGTTTTCTTCACTTGATGATTTTCGTTCAAAGTCCTCGGAGGATGGGATGCTCTCAAATGACAAGTGTCAGTTTCTCTCGGAGCAGCCAACCAGCTAGTGGTTGTAGGGGGCAGCTATTTATAGCCTAGGGAGCAGCCCGACATGATAAGACATAAATGCCCTTCAATGATATGACCGTTAGGTGGGTGGATATTTTGGGACAGCTGGCGCGTAGCACAGCAACAGTCGGAATTTGAGTATCAAATACCTCAGGGCTATCATGTTCCTCACTGTGTAGGCAATCCGCACTGGCGAATTCCTAACTCCTCAGTCAGAACAAATTCCTCACAGACCAGAAGAACTTCGTCTCTGTCACTGAAGAAATTGACTGAACTGTATGAGATTTCCAATGGCTTCAGTTGAAGGAATTGATAGGTGTAGGATTTTGAGTTGAGCATCACATGGAAATTTTTCCTTAGTATTTCCTCGACCCCGTTTAACAGTACGATGTTTCCTATGACTCAAGAAAGAGCAAATGAAACTATGAAAACAAAAGTCTTCACGCTTCATGTTCCTCGAATGAATACCAAGTCTTCAAGGTCACACCAATTTCTTCACTTTCAAAGTCTTTAGAAAGTCTTCAGACATCCAAAGTCTTCAGTTGAAGATATTCATTTTTAGGGGTCGACTTTCTCTGTAAATATCAATCTCCTCATAGACTTATAAACCTATGTACACTCATAAACACATTAGTCCCTTAACCTATAAGTCTGCAATACACCAAAATCACTAAGGGGCACTAGATGCACTTACAGGTGACAACGTTTCCACAGCGTCGTCCGACCCGCGTACCCGCCGCGACCAACGTCAAGTCCTTCGGGAACAGGCCCAGGAAGACGCTCAAACTACCATCGAACGATGTGAGGAGACACGCCATCAATCAGATCAGCGTGCGGGGCCTACTATGCACCACTCGGCGCCGGGGGGCCCCGGCGTCCTGCCTTACGAGGTGGGTTGTCCAGCCTTTACCCCAGAGCTGCGGCAGTTCCAGTGGCCCTCCCACTGCACGTTCAAGCCCGATGTTGGCGAGAAGTACAACGGCAAGACCCACCCGTCGGAGCGCCTCAGTATCTACACCATCGCAATGCAAGCTGCTGGAGCTCGCGACAACAAGGTGCTTGCCAATTACTTCCCGTTGGCACTCAAACCCAATGTCATGTCGTGGTTGATGCACTTGCCAGTGGATTCCATTTCTTCTTGGTCGGATTTGTGTCATGAGTTTGTTGGCGCCTTCACTGGAGGCCACCAAGCTCATGGCCAGGCAAGTGATTTGCATATCATCCCCCCAGAAAGAAGGTGAAAACCTGTGCAAGTACATACAGAGGTTCAGTCGGGTGCAGTACAACATCCCAGATGTTCATCCCGCCGCCATTATCAGTGCATTCCATCAGAATGTGCGCAACCGCAAGATGCGTGAAGAGTTGGCGATGAACAAGGTAAGGATGTGGCCGAACTTTATGTTCTGGCCGATAGATGTGCTCGAGCTGAAGAGGGGAGGAAGTACACCGGCGAGGACGCCGGTGCGGAAACCGACTCCACAGACGAAGAAACCGCCGCACCGACAAAGAAGGGTCGGTGCCGCAACAGGAAGCGCAAGGGCCAGACTGTGCTTGCCATTGAGGGATCCAGCGAGCTCCGCGCCGCCAAAAAGGCCAAGGCTGACGAACCCGGCAAGGAGGTTGCCGGGTGTGCTGCCTGCTTGGCCCTGGCAGCCGCCAGCAAGCCAGGAGGCTCCGACAAGCAGTACTGCAAGATCCACCGCACCAAGGGCCATGACCTCCAGAACTGCCGACAGGTTGAGCTGCTTGCAGAAAAGCAGAAGGCTGAATATGAAAGGCAAAACAAGGAGAAGGGTCAGGATGGTGCTAACGGATCCGACAAGAAGCGTGGCGGCCAGGGGGGGTCGCCGCGGCAAACATAACCTACAAGAGAGGCCCGCTCGGGGCCGCGACAAGAAAGAGGAAGATCATGATCACGACGAGGACGACGAGTCCGGTGAGCATGAGTTCCAGAAGGCTACATAGGCCATGTGTGTCGACGGTGGTGCCTCGTTGCACACCTCACACCACCAGCAGAAGTAGTGGGCGCATGAGGTCACTACGGCAGAGCCGTCGTTCGATGCCTAGAAGGCCCTGAAGTGGTCCCGCACGCCCATCGTTTTTGATACCGAGGATCACCCTGATCGCACAACTGCGGTCGGGTGTTTGCCGTTGTTGGTTTCCCCAACAATACACAACCTCAAGGTGACCAAAGTGCTGGTTGACGGTGGGGCCGGTTTGAATTTGATCTCTTCCGCTGTGATCAAGAAGCTGCAGATTCCTGATGGAGATCTCAAGGAGACGGGCACGTTCCAAGGGGTCAACCCGGGAAGGAGTTAGCCGAAAGGTAAAATCACGCTGCCCGTTACGTTCGGGGGCGAGTTGAACTACAGGACGGAGAAGATCGTTTTTGATGTTGCCGAGATCCCCCTGTTGTACAACGGGATCCTTGGCCGCCCAGCGCTGGCCAAGTTCATGGCGGCGTCACGCTCTGCCTACAACGCATTGAAGATGCCGGGGCCGTTGACCATCATCACCGTCCCCTCTGACAAGAAAGACGCACTCATCTGCGCCGACCAACTCTACCGAGAGGCAGTTGCAGCAGCTGCCGCCAGGGCACTTGCTCCTGCCGCTGAAGCCCCGGGAAGGACGAAAGCTGGCAAGACCTCTTGCACCCACTCCGGCAAGCGCACCTCTTTGGAGTGCTGTGCTCCCGTCGAGGACGTGCCAGAGAGCTCCACCGGCAAGAGCATGAAGTCCAAGGCTGCACAACCAGAAACCAAGAAGGTGTCCTTCAAGGAGGACAGCACGGGTGGGGCTTTCACTATAAGCTCCACCCTCGACAGCAAATAGGAAAGCGCGCTCGTCGCCTTCCTGTGGGCGAATGTCGATGTATTTGCATGGCAAGCATCTGAAATCCCCGACGTTCCCCGGTAGGTGATTGAGCACGATCTTGCTGTCTGTCCTCACGCGCAGCCCGTCAAGTAGAAGGTCAGGAAGCAAGCTTTGGAGCAACAAGAGTTCATCATTGAAGAGATCAGGAAGTTGGAGGCGGCAGGCCTGGTAAGAGGAGTACTCCACCCCACGTGGTTGGCCAATCAGGTGGTGGTGCGTAAGGCGAATGGGAAGTGGAGGCTGTGTATTGACTACACAGACATCAATAAAGCCTGCCCAAAGGATCCTTTCCATCTGCCACGCATAGACCAGATTGTAGACTCCACCGCCGTGTGTGACCTGCTGTCATTCCTCGATGCCTGTTTAGGGTACCACCAGATCTTCATGATGAAGGAAGACGAAGAGAAGACCGAGTTCATCACCCCATGTGGTACGTACTGTTTTGTACGAATGCCTTTCGGGTTGAAGAGCACTAGTTCGACATTTGCCCGAGCTGTCCAGATTGGTTTTGAGCTCCAGCTACATAGGAATATGGAAGCCTATATGAATGACATAGTGGTCAAAACCAAGGACAGGGCCACGCTCGTGCAAGATTTAGAATAAACATTCGCAAACCTGCGCAAGATCAACCTCAAGCTCAACGTATGGAACTGCGTGTTCGGTGTCCCATCCGGCAAACTTCTTGGGTTCTTTGTGTCTCAACACGGAATCGAAGCAAATCCCGACAAGATCAAGGCGATCGAGCAGATTGAGGCGCCGAAACGGGTCAAAGACGTCCGTAGGCTCGCTGGCTGTGTTGCTGCCCTGAGTAGGTTCATATCCAAATCTATTGAGCATGCCCTCCCCTTTTTCAAAGTTTTGAAAAAGGTGGGTCCAGTAAAATGGACTCCGGAGGCAGAGGCAGCACTTGAAGATTTGAAGAGGCACCTCTCCTCCACGCCAATACTAGTCGCGCCTATACCACGGGAGTCGTTGCTGCTGTACTTAGCAGCAACGAATCAAGTGGTCAGTGCTGCACTGGTGGCACAGAGGGAACTTGGGGGAGAATCAGAAGTTGCAGCAGAACCGTCGGATGGCGGGCCGGGGTCTTCCCCGGCAGAGCCTGACGCCGGCAAACCAGAACCCCCGGCAAGGCCTGGACCCAGCGAGGCAGAGCCTGAGCGGATGGGCGAAGTGGGAGAGAAGAAGAAGATGGTGCATCACCCAGTGTATTTTTTTAGTTCCCTCTTGCAGGGGGCTAGGTCAAGATATTCTGGAATGCAAAAGCTGCTTTTGGGCCTTCTCATGGCCTCGAGAAAGCTGCGCCACTATTTCCAAGCGCACAAGATCACCGTCGTCACCCGCCTACCTTTGCAACGGATTTTGCACAACCTAGATGCGACAGGGAGGATTGTTGAGTGGGCATTGGAGTTGTCAAGCTTTAGCCTCAGGTTTGAAAGTACTTCAACGATCAAGAGCCGAGCTTTGGCAGAATTCATAGCAGAGTGGACCGCAACGCCCGACGAGGAGATTCAAGAGACCACCCTTCCCGGCAAGGAGATGAGCAATGAGTGGATTATGTACTTTGACGGATCTTTCTCACTCCAAGGTGCTGGTGCTGGCGTGCTACTCGTCGCACCCACCAGAGAGCACCTCAAGTATGTAATTCAGATGCACTTTCCCCGGGAAAAATCAACGAACAATACGGCGGAGTACGAGGGGTTGCTTGCGGGTCTCAGGATCGCGGCAGACCACGGAATCAAGAAGCTCATCATCAGAGGTGATTCGCAGCTTGTCATCAAGCAAGTTAACAAGGATTACCAGAGCCCGTTGATGGAGGCCCACGTGAATAAAGTGAGGAAGTTGGAAGAACATTTCGATGCCCTACAGGCAGAACATGTTCCCCAAGCGAAGAACGGCATTGCCGATGACCTGTCAAAACGCGCTGCCCTCAAGTTGCCTGTGGAACCAGGTACCTTTGTACTTCAGTTAATACAACCATCGTAGAGCCATCAGCAGGGCAGAATAAAGGAAGGAAGACAAGCCCCGGAAAGTACCTTCCCGCCGAGCTCCCAGGAGCCGCCGGCAAGGAGGTTACCGGGTACGCCAAGCTTGCCGAGGGGCAACTACCTCCGACAGGGCCCCAGGCCCTGACCGTAGAGGCAGCTGCCCCTGCGGCCGAAGATGTGACTTTGGTCCTTGCCGTCGAGCCCCAGGCTCCGGCATCGGCGCAGACCACCGTATGTTTCCTCCAAACAGGAGAGCTCCCCGAGGAGTAGGAAGAAGCAGAGAAAGTAGCCCGTCGGTCCAACATGTACCAGTTTGTGGATGATACCCTTTACAGAAGGAGGCCAAATGGAGTCAGGCTGAGGTGCATTCCTCAAGAGGACGAACTAGAGCTGTTGGCAGAGATACATGGAGGTATGTGTGGCTCCCACATATGGTCAAGGGCCCTTGCCGGCAAGGCATTCTGGCAAGGTTTCTTCAGGCCCACAGCCCTCCAGGATGCAGTTGCGCTAGTAACCAAGTGTGAAGCGTGTCCGTTCCATTCGAAGAAGCTTCATCAAACAACTCAAGCCCTTCAAACAATCCCTCTCTCCTGGCCATTTTCGGTCTGGGGGCTCGACATACTGGGCTCCTTCCCTCGTGCTGTCGGGGGCTTTGAGTACTTGTACATTGCAATTGACAAGTTCGCAAAGTGGCCCAAAGTGGAGGCAGTGAGGAAGGTGACAACACAGTCAGCCGTCAAGTTCTTCAAGGGTCTAGTTTGCCGTTTTGGTGTGCCGAACAGGGTCATCACCGACAATGCCACGCAGTTCACAAGCCGCACCTTCATGCAATACATCCAGGACCTCGGCAGCAAGGTCTATTTCGCTTTAGTGGCACACCCATGGAGCAACGGCTAGGCGGAGAGGGCAAATGCAAAAGTACTGTGAGGCCTGAGGACAAAGACTTTTGACAGGCTGCGCAAGTGTGGAAGGCACTCGATTGATGAGTTGCCAATGGTTCTTTGGTCGATCAGGACAACGCGAAATCGAGCCACCGGCCAGACACCCTTTACCCTGGTATACGGGGCAGAAGCAGTTCTCCCCATGGAACTCACATACGGGTCACCTCAAGTGCTCGCTTATGATGAGCTTGAGCAAGAGCAGTTGCGGCAAGATGACGTGACGCTCCTTGAGGAAGATCGTCTTTGGGCGGCTGTGCGAGCTGCACGCTACCAGCAAGCCTTGCGCCGCTACCATAGCCACAAGGTTCATGCCTGAAGTCTTGAGGAAGGCGACCTTGTTCTTCGGCGCATTCAGTCGGCCAAGAATTCTAACAAGTTGACGCCAAAGTGGGAAGGCCCTTATCGGGTAATACGAGTCACCAGGGCTGGCGCAGTCTGCCTGGAGACCGAAGATGGTATCCCAGTGAGCAACTCCTGGAACATCGAACATCTTCGTAAGTTTTACCCATGAGGCGCGGTTGCCGGGCCTCCCAGCAAACCACCTTTTGTACAAGCCTTGGCGACAAGGCATGTAACCCTTTGTACAGAGCCAGGCGCAGACCCTGAGCATAAATAAATGAAGTGCTGGTGCCCTAAGTTTTAGCATGCATGCTAGGTTAAGTCTCTCTTTGGTAGGGTTGATAGTGCCCAGCGGCAACTAACCCCTAGCACAGAGGTCGGGTGTGTGTCTTTCCATCCTTTCCAGTCTTTTCTTTGGTTCGCAGGCAGCACACGCATTTCTGCTAAGCCATTTAAGGGCAAGGAGACGGATCGACATCCCCGACCCCAGCAAGGCATTGCCGGGGGCTGCAAATTCAAGCACCCCACCACAGCAAGCCAACGTTGCCGGGGGCTGCAGATTCAGATAAGTCCTTTATCCCCTGTTATGCATTTCCGTATGGAATTGGGATGTATGAAGTCTTGTTTATTCCTGGGCCACCGTGCTCCCCCTTTTCTGTGCCCAAGAACTATTCACTGGGCCAGAATTTGGTTGTAGTTGCGGTGACAAGGAAGCAAACGAAGGGCCTAACCCTACTTCGCCCTGCCTCTGCCGAGAGCATGAGAATGGTCGTGAATGAAGTGAGGGGACGACAATGCCTGCTGCCGGGTGACAATGTTTATCTTAAAAATAATAAGGATTCATTCCTTGGGATGGGCCTCGCTCACGCACAAAGAACCCGACAAGCACCATTTTTCATTAATACGTTCCAAACAGGTACAGTTCGTACGGAATGTAAACATGAGCAAGGGGATTACAAGGCTTAAAAAATAAAAACGATAAGTGCCCTGTGATCCCTGTTCTTGCCCCTTTCCTCCCAGGTGCAGCAGGTGAAGGCAGAAAGGAGGCGACGGGGAACACGCCGATGGAGAGCTTGACGAGGAAGACCCTCGGCAGGGCGCGTGGCCGAGGGAGGAGGGCGGCGCAGTCAGTCGGATTCGGAGTCGGCGTCCTCCCGCTTGACGCCCTCGTTGTCGTTGTCGCTGTCCTCCTTGTCACTCCCGCTTGAGGAGGAGTCTTCATCGGAGGAGGAGCTCTCCACGCAACACCTTAGGAGAGTTCCCAAGTGCCCAAAGACCTTGACGGAGAGCAGGCCGTTCTCCATTGATTTGAAGTGGAGAACGAGCCCCTACGACAGGCTGTGGGCACGAGCGAAGGCCTTCTATCCGCGACGAAGATACATGACGTGAGGGGCAGGGAAGTCGACGTCCACCCGCATGCTGCCATTCCCGCAGCCCCTCCTATGCAGCCTCAGAGCCTGTGGCAGGTCGAGCTCCATCTCCTGAGCGAACGGAGTAGGGAGACGAAGACGACGGTGCACTAGCCGGTGCAGCCTAATGACGAACTCGCGGGGCTGGTCTTCGACGTGGCCATCCATTGGGGGAGGGGCCGCTGGCGGAGGCGAGGCCGGTGCGCCGCCCCGTCCTCCTCTTCCCCGAGCAACACGGCGGCCTCGGCCTCGCTGAGGGAGTCCTGGACTTAGGGGTCCTCGGGCGTCTGGCCTGTTAGCCATGGGCCGGACTGATGGGCTATGAGGAAACGAAGACCGAAGACTGCACCCGTGTCCGGATGGGACTCTCCTTGGCGTGGAAGGCAAGCTTGGTGACCGGATATGTAGATTCCTTTCCTTTGTAACCGACCTCATGTAACCCTAGATCCTCCCGGTGTCTATATAAACCGGAGGACTTAGTCCAGAAAGGGAGACTCATTACCATAGTCAAACAGGCTAGACTTCTAGGGTTTAGCCATTACGATCTCGTGGTAGATCAACTCTTGTAATACTCATATTCATCAAGATCAATCAAGCAGGAAGTAGGGTATTACCTCCATAGAGAGGCCCGAACCTGGGTAAACATCGTGTCCCCTGTCTCCTATTACCATCGAACTTAGACGCACAGTTCGAGACCCCCTCCCGAGATCCGCCAGTTTTGACACCGACATTGCTGCTTTCATTGAGAGTTCCACTGTGCCGTCGATGTCACATCCCTAGTTCTGGTTTGCTCTAGGCTAGCTAGTCATGTGTGCATGATGTTTAAATTTCAATGAACTTGAAATGGGGATGATCCAAAACCCCCAGCACCACCTAAACCAACTAGTGTTACTAAATAATTCTCTCAATGAACCTGAAATGCCCTTCTAAAATGTTCATCATCTTTACCTTGGTCCAGGACCTCTGACAAAAATGGTGCACAATTTTCTAGGACACATAAGGTCACTGATTTAAATCATATGCTATTTGCAATTGGGCATTTAAATGCGGCATATTATTTTAAGTGCTCAATTAATTCTGAACTTAAGTGAGGGCTGTTAGGAATAATCCAAACAGAGCCCACAATTAATTTTCAGGATTTTTGAAAACGTTTTGGTATTTTTAATAAAGCCCCGAAGTTACAGAAAAATAGAAAATACATTAACAAAAAGAGAGAGAGAGAGAATACCTGGCGCTTACCTGGCCGGCCTGGCACTGTAGCAGCCCACCAGGCCCATGTGTCAGTAGTCTCCCACCTCGCGCCAGAAGGACGCGAGGCGTGTGTTCGCCGCACGCCGGCACGCGCCCGTGCCACCTCCTTCTTCCGCCGCTTCTGGAGCCAGCCCCGAGTGCCACGCACTCCCTCTCGACCCCCTCGCTCTCTCCCTGGACCCCCTCCCCCTCCTCTGCTCTCTCCCGCAGCACCACTGAGCGCGTTCGCCGCCGCCGCTCGCCGTAGCCATGACCACCGCCACCCCCACGCCCCCTGGAGCTGCCCACGAGCTCCGCCTCGTTCCTCTCCTCCTCCTTACCGAGCCTCCGAACGCCAGAAGCCCCGAAAACGTAGCCGGCATGGTCATGTTCACCGTCGGGCACCAGAGTTCGTCGCCGCCGATTCGTTGTCCACAGTGCTTCCCCGAGCACGCCGGCCATCCCTACGGAACCGCTGTGAGCCCCCGAGCGTTTCCCCTCTCTTCCCCGCCTCTTTTGCGCCACGTAGCCCTAGTTTCACCGGAGCCGATAACTCCTCGCCGCCGGCCATGCCGCCACCGCGGCTACGGCTGCGCAAGCTCGCCTCCGAGCACATCAACGCACTCAGGGAGTCTCCGTGAGCTCGAATCACCCGCCCGTTAGGCCTGCCCTGCACCGTAGCCGCAACCCCGTGCACACCCGAAATCCGTCCGCCGTCGCGAGCTTGCTTCCGGCAAGCTTGGGCCGTCCCAGCCCCTCCCGTCTGCCCTAGCAAATGCGCGCGAACACCAGCTCTCCGTAGAGCCAAACCCCGCCGCAAACCGGCGCCTGTAGTGCGAGCCCGAGCAACTCCGGCGTGCCTCCGCCGTGTTCCGTGGTCGCCGCCGGTAGATCTCCAGCGTGATGACGTGGCGCTGTTTTAGTTAGCTCTAATGACCCTGCTAAACACTCCTAGAGCCACTGCCATGTGGGCACCGTGCCCGTTTAGGATAGCCTAATGTCCTGTTTAGATTAGTACTAATCTGGGGGGACCCCACATGTCAGCTTTGACTTTGGTCAAGTCAACGTTGACCGGTCCCACCTGTCATCCACCCAAACCAGCCTGAGACACTGATGTATGGGTCCCACAGGTCAGGTTTGACCTATCCGACCCAGTTGACCTGCTAACGTCACACCGATGTCATGCTGACGCATTAAATAGTTTCTGTATTTAAAACAATTCAGAAAATCCAGAAAAAGGCTTAAACTTCTAAAAATCATATAAATTCAACCGTAGCACCAAATGAAACAAATTATATATGAAAAATGATCAGAAAAATCCAATCTATCCATCTGCATTGGTTTCATGCATGATAAAGCAACTTAAACCTTCTGTTTATATCAAAACATGTTAATACACTTTATAAACCCTCAACTTGAGTTTGTATTTGAATCTTTGATTCAAATGAGCTCAAACCACCCTGGTTGTAGATGCATTATCCCAACACACTCATCTTTCCATGTATTATTCATGCATCATATTGTTGCATTGCATTGATTGTGTTTTCTCTCTGTTGCCGGTAATTGTCCCCTCCCGATAGACGTGATTCCAACGACGTGATCAATGACACCGATGAAGAACTATAATATCTTCAGAAGTGCCAGGCAAGCATAACCCCCTTGTTCATTCCGATACAATCCCACTGTCTCGCTCCTGCTCTCTTTTACTGCATTAGGACAACAACGATTCAACTGTTACATGCTGCGGTAGCTGAACCCCTTATCCTCTGCATGACCTGTCATTGCGACAGTAAATAGATGAAAACCACTAGCATGAGTAGGAGTTGTTTGAGCCCTGATGTGCCTACTCATTCATGCTTGTTTGTCATGCCTGCTACTGCTTAGAGTTGAGTCGGGTCTGATTCATCGGGGATGAGTTGGAATGGTGATGAACATGTCCTACTGTGTGTGAGCTAAGTGTGTGAACACGATTTGGTAAAGGTAGCGGTGAGAGGCCATGTAGGAGTACATGGTGGGTTGTCTCATTGCAGTCGTCCTCAGGAACTGAGTTCTGTGTTTGTGATCCATGAAACAGTTACTACCACGCATTGGGCCCGAAACCAAAGGACCCTCTCGGCTTCTTAATCACCCTTGTCCTCTGTCCAGGAGTTGCAAGTAGTTTCTAGTGTTTGTAGTATGCTGGAGGCCATGGACAGCGCTGACCCGAGGGGTGGGCTGTGATGCGGTAGGCACGTGGCACGGTGTACCGGGCGCCCGTTTGGTGTCTCGGGAACCCTGCACACATCGTTTGGGGCCATATGTGGAAACCTTGGCTGGACTCCCTGCGGATGGAACCTGAATAGGCGATAAACCTGGACTAGAGACTTGAGTGTTTAGTTAGGCTGTGGCCGACACCCTCGCTGGGCTTCCGCTTGAAGGTTGCCGAGTACATGCTGTGTAAACGGCGGTAAGTGGTGAGAGCGTGTGTGACGAAGTACACCCCTGCAGGGTTAATATGATCTATTCGACTAGCCGTGTCCACGGTAAAGGACTTCTGGGTTGCCTATAACAGTTCATAGACAAGTGAAAGTGGATACTCTAAAATGCGCAAGATAAGCGTGAGTGTTATGGATGGCGTTCTCGTAGGGAGACGGGAGCGGATCCATAGTGGAGTATTGATATGGTGAATATGTGGACTCGTGTGCGCCACCTCAAAAGAGTTACTTGCAGTCGTAGTTCAGGATAGCCACCGAGTCAAAGCTGGCTTGCTGCAGTTAAACTTCACCACCCCCTTTGTTGATACCGATGCATATGTAGATAGTTCTGATGTAAGTCTTGCTGGGTACATTTGTACTCACGTTTGCTTATTTTATGTTTTGCAGAGAGACGTCAGTCTCGCTAGTAGTTCCGTGTGGACTTCGACGTTTAGCTTGATACCTCAGCTACGATCTTGTGCCCTCGGCAGGATCTAGTAAATAGTCAGGCTTCTCAGCCTTTTTCATTTGTAGATGTCTGTACTCAGACATGTTAAGCTTCCGCATGTGTTTGACTTGTATGCTCTGAATGTTGGGTCATGAGATCTATGTTTGTAATATCTCGCTCCTCGGAGCCTAATGAATAAGTACTTGAGTCATAGAGTTATGTTGTGACGCCATGTTGTATTTACACATATCGAGCATATTGTGTGTATGATTGAAATGCTTGGTATGTGTGGGATCAGACAACCTAGTTGTTTATCCTTGGCAGCCTCTCTTATGGGGAAATGTAGTCTTGTGCTTCCATGAGCCATAGTAGTCTGCTACAGCCCGGTTCACCGGAGTCCTGCTAGCCCAGCACTACTGCTCCGGAACACTTGACTGGCCGGCATGTGTTTCACTTCGTTCCTGTGTCTGTCCCTTCGGGGAAATGTCACGCGGTGACATCCGGAGTCCTGCCTAGCTTGCTACAGCCCGGGTTCCCGGAGTCCTGTTAGCCCAGTGCTACAGCCCAGATTCGCACGCTGCTGACCGACATGCTCGATGTTGATTCATGTATGCCTCTCCCCGTAAGTTAGTGCCACTTTGGGTTCACGACTAGCCATGTCGGCCCGGGTTCTCTGTCATATGGATGCTAGCGACACTATCATATACGTGAGCCAAAAGGCGCAAACGGTCCCGGGCCATGGTAAGGCGACACCCGTGGGAATACCGTGCGTGAGGCCGCAAAGTGATATGAGGTGTTACAGTCTAGATTGGTGACTTAGAATCGGGGTCCTGACAGCGTTGGTATCAGATCCTGACTACCTGTAGGATTACCAAGCCAAACTGGTCGAAGTTGAGTATAGAAATGCTTTAGTTATATAAGGGAATTGATTGTGGAAGGGAACGTAAGGCTCTTTTTACTCCATTACCTTATGCCCTTCTGATCTGAGTCACCCTCTTCTCTTCTATGGGGATTAAGAACTAGGCTTCTCATCTTTCTATCAGGATCACGTGTTACTAATCCGTAGACTCATAGGATTGATGGATTTAATCCTCAGTTCAGTTCCTACTACTTCCGTATGTTGACCATTGATCCCGGAAGTTTATATTGTGATGTTGAGTGGTTATGCCACCATTTTGCAGGATGTCTCAAATCTTTTTGAGCATTTACAGTCGTTATGCTATCCGAGTCATCCCAGGTTTCTAAACAGTCTGATGCATTTGCAAATCCCTTCCTCCCGTACCTGATGTCCTTTTGGGCCGGATTAAGCACACTAATCGGTCTGTTGAGGTACTCCATTGCCTCGACATATATGTTGGAGCTATTATTATGACCCTAGGTGTCATAGAGGACCACCCAGTAATCTAGCAATGCTTTGTATCCCAAGTGTGATGATTTTGCCCATTATTCTCGAAAGCATCCCGTGATGACATTTAGTTGGTAGGCATTCTATTCTGGGTTCTTGAGACCGAGATTCACTCTACTCATTCATGTTGGTAGTGTTTGCTAGTTCCTTTAGGATATTAGTAACCTTTGCGATAGTCCTCGAGGTCCGTGGTATATCCTTATTCCAAATACCATGAACTGCTTATGGCAGAAGTTCTTGAACCAAAAGATCACAACCAGAGTGCTCTTGAGGAGTACTCCATTCATATTGTGACTCTGCCAGTCCTTCCTCCTCTGCATGGGTTATCCGGAAGAAATATGTTGAATTTGTTCGACATACTAATCCATGCATCCACAACTTAGGAAAACATATGTTCCTTTGGGTTGTCCCTCTTTAGTTATTTTCTGGCCCTCGTCTATCAATTGATAGTCAGGAGTAATTGTGCATTTGTGTTATCGATGCCTATTAATCTTGTGGTCTATCAAGCCATTCTAATCCGGAATGACTAGGAGAAACAAACTCTAGTACCTTATCCATTTCTTGGATTGGTCAAAGTAGTTGTATTCCACAGATCAAAATGCCAATCCAGCTTTGGATTCTATTCTACCCCGAAGTATTGCCCTCTTGATGTCAGGAATGTCATGAAAATTGCACCAACTCTTATGCATTCTTGCGCAGTGATACTCCTCGCCATCATCATTCATTTCTTGGTCCCGTGTTGTTGCAACCGGAATGCCGACAAGTGAACTATGACGTGTGAAATTTATACTCCTAGCAACTCTGTTGCTTGGTAGTAAATGGACAATATTCTCATTCTTAGCATGTTGGCTATTGAATCATCATTCTAAGGTTGATCGTGCTACCTAGTCCTTATTTCGGGTGCACTCTTCGATCAATGAGTTAGGATTATTCAATCCCTTGCTTATTTGATCATATCGTCTTGCTCTGAAAGGAGAGATTGTTCTCGAGCCTAGTAACATATCGGTGGTTCGTGATTTCCTGAATATCTTCTCGGAAGTATCACCAGGTTGCTCCCCGGCCGTTATGTTGAGCTCGTGATCAAGTTGGTTTCCTATAAACCACCCCTTCTCCAAGAATCTGTGTTGGATACCCCTGAGCTAGTTGGTTGAGCTAAACAACAACTTGGAGAGTTGGAAGATAAAAGCTTTGTCTGACTTAGTTCATCATTAAGGGATATCTTGGTGTGTGTGTGTTAAAGAAAGATGATATCTTCATTGATTGACCCTCGTGATCAGCTGTTGGATCTATTATCTTACCAATCTTTGATTTGAGTATGGGCTATCGTCAAGTCAAATCAGAACCAACGATGTTCGTAATGTTGTCTTACTCGTGGTTGATCCCTCAAGCATACACCATTATATATTTTAGGTCTGACCAATGCTATCACCGTGTTCACACGATGGTGGAAGTCCAATGATATGGAAATTCCGATGAGTTGCTGTTGAGCCCATCAGCAGCATCTTGTTTTCCCCATGATTCGATTCGTGTTAAACATTAAGCTAGTGTTGGAAACTTTGTAACAATGCATTCATGTTCCGTTCATGAAGCATATGTTTGGATGAAAGAAGTGACTTCCTCTAATTCATGTGCATTAGATGCAAGTTGCCGCCGTGAATTTGAGAAAGTTTGTTTTGCTTCCTCTGGAATCGTCCCAAGTCGGCCATGCATATGTGCGAAGTATACCATGGTTTGGAGAATTGCAACCTTCATTCTATATGTATCCCTAGCACACCAAGCCACTAACTGATTTGTTCAAGGAGAAGAAGTACCTTCATCAGAGCTAATCATATGACTTATGCAAGGACTTCGTTATCCGAGATGATGGTTCCCAACCAGAACTCGGTAGTGTTTTATTATAAGACTACCATGTGGTCGTGCTTGTCTAGGACAGTGTGTTCACAGGTGTGTAGCAGAACCAGCTCATGTTTTGGAGCTTGCTATCATTGTTCATCTCCCGAGAATCCCACAACGTCATCTCGTCGATTTGTATTGCAAACTTTCATTATTTTTATCTCTAGACTGGATGAGTCTGAAATATTCTGACACCAACCAGATCTGAATATCAGGCAGACATGATGGTTGGAGCGTTTCCCAAGAACTATAATATTGGTCTCTCTATAACCCGGTAAGGTGGATGTCGTGGCCAACACACCCAGCCGGAAGATCTATTATTATAGTATCTTGATTGATAAAGTTGGCCACCTTCCCATAAGGATTTCGTAGGATTCTACTTCCGTAGTTATTCCTTATGGATTCTTGTGCTCCCGAAGTCCGGCCTTTTACTTGATGTTCTACGTACCAAACCATTCTAATAAATGGGTTGCACTAGCACATCAAGGAGAACATTAGACGCGGAGTGCTAAATGTCTCTCGGTCGATCATTCAGATTTCGTCCCCTGGGCCTCGCTAAGGTGAAATCCGAGAAGGTGTTATCTTCCTTTGCATCTGCATCATCCATCACCATTCATCATGGTAGTAAGTTGTGTTGCCAGGATCCTTGACACGGATATTGGTACAACCTTGATGAATATGGAAATGCTCAAGTTCTTGAGAGCACGCACAAGCACTAGGTGTTATCATCGGCACTAACTGGGATTGCTCCCAGTTTCCTTTGGTTATGCTAAACCTTTCAAACAGTAGATTCACTCTCTACTATTGAGCTTCTCCCCAGTTACTAGAATCATTCCTAGCATTTGCATTTTTGTTCCCAGCTTGCACCGTCATTGTGCCATCCTATCTTGGATTACCCTTCCCAGTAATTACTGATAAGGACCATCTTCAAAAGTGGTCCCACCAGGGGTTCCGACCATTTCCGGTGATAAGCAAATCACCCCTTGTGTTGTCTTCAACAAGGAAGTCCACATCATCCATTCTGGTCCGAGTATGCCATTCTTTAGAATTCGCTCACACGATCGTTTGTGATTGCCTTAGGCTGGTATAAAGGGTTTCAACGATCTTTGTATCAAAAGAAATTCCTTTTGCCACTTAAGGGAATATTTTTACAAGTCACCTTCCCTAAGGTGCCATTAAGGAATCATGGCAGATAACTCCTTGTTATCTTGAAACCATGTACCATCTTATTCAGCATGGAATTGTGCTTATCAACTTGGATCCTCGTTCTCTATTTCACTCCATCCCTCTAGATGTATGCTTCGTGTCGTAGCTCGAGAGATGTTCAACATCTCATTCCGTGAGTTGATCGTAAGTTGCTCGATCTTTAAGAAGATCGGTTCCTATAGAGTTTCTTCTATCGTCATCGTGTTGGATGAAGATCCCGGAAGCAAAGACGACAAGATCAATTTGAAGTAATGAATCAACATCTTCGATGAGGGCAATTGGATCGAGAACATTGTGTTAGCCTTTGTGTCCCCTCTTCCTCTTACCCTACGCTTGAATCTCGGGACGAGATTCTTGTTTAGTGGGGGTGAGTTGTCACATCCCTAGTTCTGGTTTCCTCTAGGCTAGCTAGTCATGTGTGCATCATGTTTAAATTTCAATGAACTTGAAATGGGGATGATCCAAAACCCCCAGCACCACCTAAACCAACTAGGGTTACTAAATAATTCTCTCAATGAACCTGAAATGCCCTTCTAAAATGTTCATCATCTTTACCTTGGTCTAGGACCTCTGACAAAAATGGTGCACAATTTTCTAGGACACATAAGGTCACTGATTTAAATCATATGCTATTTGCAATTGGGCATTTAAATGCTGCATATTATTTTAAGTGCTCAATTAATTCTGAACTTAAGTGAGGGCTGTTAGGAATAATCCAAACAGAGCCCACAATTAATTTTCAGGATTTTTGAAAACGTTTTGGTATTTTTAATAAAGCCCCGAAGTTACAGAAAAATAGAAAAAACATTAACAAAAAGAGAGAGAGAGAATACTTGGCGCTTACCTGGCCGGCCTGGCACTGTAGCAGCCCACCAGGCCCATCTGCCAGTCGTCTCCCACCTCGCGCCAGAAGGACGCGAGGCGTGTGTTCGCCGCACGCCGGCACGCGCCCATGCCACCTCCTGCTTCCGCCGCTTCTGGAGCCAGCCCCGAGTGCCACGCACTCCCTCTCGACCCCCTCGCTCTCTCCCTGGACCCCCTCCCCCTCCTCTGCTCTCTGCCGCAGCACCACCGAGCGCGTTCGCCGCCGCCGCTCGCCGTAGCCATGACCACCGCCTCCCCCACGCCCCTTGGAGCTGCCCACGAGCTCCGCCTCGTTCCTCTCCTCCTCCTCACCGAGCCTCCCGACGCCAGAAGCCCCAAAACATCACCGGCATCGTCGTGTTCACCGTCGATTCGTCGCCCACAGGGCTTCCCCGAGCACGTCGGCCATCCCTACGGCACCGCTGTGAGCCCCCGAGCGTTTCCCCTCTCTTCCCCGCCTCTTTTGCGCCGCGTAGCCCTAGTTTCACCGGAGCCGATAACTCCTCGCCGCCGGCCATGCCGCCACCGCGGCTACGGCCGCGCAAGCTCGCCTCCGAGCACGTCAACGCACTCAGGGAGTCTCCGTGAGCTCGAATCACCCGCCCGTTAGGCCTGCCCTGCACCGTAGCCGCAACCCCGTGCACACCCGAAATCCGTCCGCCGCCGCGAGCTTGCTTCCGGCATGCTTGGGCCGTCCCAGCCCCTCCCGTCTGCCCTAGCAGATGCGCGCGGACGCCAGCTCTCCATAGAGCCAAACCCCGCCGCAAACTGCCGCCTGTAGTGCGAGCCCGAGCAACTCCGGCGTGCCTCCGCCGTGTTCCATGGTCGCCGCCGGCAGATCTCCGGCGTGATGACGTGGCGCTGTTTTAGTTAGCTCTAATGACCCTGCTAAACACGCCTAGAGCCACTGCCATGTGGGCCCCGTGCCCATTTAGGATAGCCTAATGTCCAGTTTAGATTAGTACTAATCTGGGGGGCCCCACATGTCAGCTTTGACTTTGGTTAAGTGAACGTTGACCGGTCCCACCTGTCATCCACCCAAACCAGCCTGAGACACTGATGTATGGGTCCCACAGGTCAGGTTTGACCTATCCGACCCAGTTGACCTGCTAACGTCACACCGATGTCATGCTGACGCATTAAATAGTTTCTGTATTTAAAACAATTCAGAAAATCCAGAAAAAGGCTTAAACTTCTAAAAATCATATAAATTCAACCGTAGCACCAAATGAAACAAATTATATATGAAAAATGATCAGAAAAATCCAATCTATCCATCTGCATTGGTTTCATGCATGATAAAGCAACTTAAACCTTCTGTTTATATCAAAACATGTTAATACACTTTATAAACCCTCAACTTGAGTTTGTATTTGAATCTTTGATTCAAATGAGCTCAAACCACCCTGGTTGTAGATGCATTATCCCAACACACTCATCTTGCCATATATTATTCATGCATCATATTGTTGCATTGCATTGATTGTGTTTTCTCTCTGTTGCCAGTAATTGTCCCCTCCCGATAGACGTGATTCCGACGACGTGATCAATGACACCGATGAAGAACTATAATATCTTCAGAAGTGCCAGGCAAGCATAACCCCCTTGTTCATTCCGATACAATCCCACTCTCTCGCTCCTGCTTTCGTTTACTGCATTAGGACAACAACGATTCAACTGTTACATGCTGCGGTAGCTGAACCCCTTATCCTCTACATGACCTGTCATTGCCACAGTAAATAGATGAAAACCACTAGCATGAGTAGGAGTTGTTTGAGCCCAGATGTGCCTACTCATTCATGCTTGTTTGTCATGCCTGCTACTGCTTAGAGTTGAGTCGGGTCTGATTCATCGGGGATGAGTTGGAATGGTGATGAACATGTCCTACTGTGTGTGAGCTAAGTGTGTGAACACGATTTGGTAAAGGTAGCGGTGAGAGGCCATGTAGGATTACATGGTGGGTTGTCTCATTGCAGCCGTCCTCAGGAACTGAGTTCTGTGTTTGTGATCCATGAAATAGTTACTACCACGCATTGGGCCCGAAACCAATGGACCCTCTCGGGTTCTTAGTCACCCTTGTCCTCTGTCCAGGAGTTGTAAGTAGTTTCTGGTGTTTGTAGTATGCTGGAGGCCGTGGACAGCGCTGACCCGAGGGGTGGGCTGTGATACGGTAGGCACGTGGCACGGTGTACCGGGCGCCCGTTTGGTGTGTCGGGAACCCTGCACACATTGTTCGGGGCCGTATGTGGAAACGTCGGCCGGACTCCCTGCGGATGGAAGCTGAATAGGCGATAAACCTGGACTAGAGACTTGAGTGTTTAGGTAGGCTGTGGCCGACACCCTCGCTGGGCTTCCGCTTGAAGGATGCCGAGTACATGCTGTGTAAACGGCGGTAAGTGGTGAGAGCGTGTGTGATGAAGTACACCCCTGCAGGGTTAATATGATCTATTCGAATAGCCGTTTCCGCGGTAAAGGACTTCTGGGTTGCCTATAACAGTTCATAGACAAGTGAAAGTGGATACTCTAGAATGCGCAAGATAAGCGTGAGTGCTATGGATGGCATTCTCGTAGGGAGACGGGAGCGGATCCATAGTGGAGTATTGATACGGTGAATATGTGGACTCGTGTGCGCCACCTCAAAAGAGTTACTTGCAGTCGTAGTTCAGGATAGCCACCAAGTCAAAGCTGGCTTGCTGCAGTTAAACTCCACCACCCCGTTTGTTGATACCGATGCATATGTAGATAGTTTTGATGTATGTCTTGCTGGGTACATTTGTACTCACGTTTGCTTATTCAATGTTTTGCAGAGAGACGTCATTCTCGCTAGTAGTTCCGTGTGGACTTCGACGTTTAGCTTGATACCTCAGCTACGATCTTGTGCCCTCGGCAGGATCTAGTAAATAGTCAGGCTTCTCAGCCTTTTTCATTTGTAGATGTCTGTACTCAGACATGTTAAGCTTCCGCATGTGTTTGACATGTATGCTCTGAATGTTGGGTCATGAGATCTATGTTTGTAATATCTCGCTCCTCGGAGCCTAATGAATAAGTACTTGAGTCGTAGAGTTATGTTGTGACGCCATGTTGTATTTACACATATCGAGCATATTGAAATTCTTGGTATGTGTGGGATCCGACAACCTAGTTGTTTATCCTTGGTAGGCTCTCTTATGGGGAAATGTAGTCTTGTGCTTCCATGAGCCATAGTAGTCCGCTACAGCCCGGATCACCGCAGTCCTGCTAGCCCAGCACTACTGCTCCGGAACACTTGACTGGCCGGCATGTGTTTCACTTCATTCCTGTGTCTGTCCCTTCGGGGAAATGTCACGCGGTGACATCCGGAGTCCTGCCTAGCCTGCTACAGCCCGGGTTCCCGGAGTCCTGTTAGCCCAGTGCTACAGCCTGGATTCGCACGCTGCTGACCGACATGCTCGATGTTGATTCATGTATGCCTATCCCCGTAAGTTAGTGCCACTTTGGGTTCACGACTAGCCATGTCGGCCCGGGTTCTCTGTCATATGTATGCTAGCGACACTATCATATACGTGAGCCAAAAGGCGCAAACGGTCCCGGGACATGGTAAGGCGACACCCGTGGGAATACCGTGTGTGAGGCCGCAAAGTGATATGAGGTGTTACAGGCTAGATCGGTGTGACTTAGAATCAGGGTCCTCACAGTCGATGAAAGGTTCGATGGCCTTTTCAATTGTCGATAGTGACGCTGTCCAAGGAGAAACCTTCCTCCCCGGACAGATCTTCGTGTTTGGTGGCTTCGCACTGCGGGCCAACTCGTTTGGCCACCTGGAGTAGATCAATAGCTACGCCCTGGCCATCAGGTCAGATTTGGGAGCTTGAATTATGTTGCGGACATCCATGGAGATTTGATCTGCGCCGGATTCGAGACCGCGGCGACGGCTCCCGATCACCTTGACGAACATGACCTAAATCTATCGTCAGACCGCATCCAGGACATAGCTCATGCGACTACTCCGGCCTTAGATCCAGAGCATACTGCAGCATCCAAGGATTGGAGGCTCGACCCCACCATGGAGGCCACTGATTCCCCGGCGTTGGAGCCGCACCTGGACTTAACCTCACACAATATCTATGTAACCGGAATTCCGGACTCGTCTTTGGTCAAAGTTCCGAACCATGTGTGCCCGCGGACGCCGAACTTGATCCCACATCGATCTTCGAATTCAGCGCCGCGAACATCTTCCAGCACTCGCCTTTGGGCGACGTGCTAAACTCATTAAAGAACCTGTCCTTGGCGGGGGACTCACATCCGAACTATGTTCGGGTCGAACTAGGGGCTGATGACGGAGAATCTTGCTTCCCACCCGCCACCCACTTCATAGCCACAGTCAAGGATTTAACCGACAGGCTTGATTATGACTCTGAAGACATCGACGGTATGGACGATGATGCCGATGAGGAGAAAGACCAAAGTTCGCCATTCACTGGACGACGGACGACCACTTCTTCCTAAGACGATGACAAAGAGGATCCATTTGAGGATAGACCTCCTGAGAGACAGCCCAAGCGCCAACTTCCTCCACGCTGCTCTAAGTCATGTCATTCCAAAGACTGCAGTACGGGCACCGGAAAAAATAATACTCTGGACGATGCCGAAAATTATGAAGACCCCGTCAAGGAAACCTCCAAATAGGGGGAACGGGATAATGGGCAAGATAACCCTGATGAACAGGCCATACACGGAGACTCGGAGGACAGTAATTATCTTCCGCTCTCTGAGGAAGAGGAGAGCCTCGGCAACGAGGATTTCATTGTGCCTGAGGAACCTCTCGAGCAGGAGCGCTTCAGACGCCGGCTAATAGCCACTACAAGGAGCGTGAGAAAGAAGCAGCTATAGCTTCAAGCGGACCAAGATCTGCTCAATGATAGATGGACCGAAGTCCTGGCCGCCGAAGAACACGGCCTTAGTGGCCCAACCAAAAGCCACCCGAAGCATAGATCGCTACCTCAGTACGATGAAAAGGCGTTGGAGCCTGTACCATCATCGCACAATGCGGCAGGTCGACCACAACTTGGTCCGCATAAAGCGGCAGCTCAAACCGAACACCAGACCACCCCACCTCGCCATAAAAGCAAGAATAAAACAGCTCGGGGTTGTACATACGACCTTCAACAAGACTTGGATAGTAGAGCAGGACACACAAGATCGATCTACGGATCGCGAGGACGTGCTTCGACACACAACGACGGCTACCTATCCGGACGTAACAAACCTAGCCACGCCCGGGCCGAAAACAGCAAGTGGACTCCATCGGAGGTGCGTCGCAGTGTCGCCCAATATAGAGGCGCCGCACACCTTCTTTGCTTCACAGACGAAGTGATGGAGCATGAATTCCTAGATGGGTTCAAACCCATGAATATCGAATCATACGACGGAACAACAGATCCCGAGGTATGGATCGAGGACTTCCTCCTCCATATCCACATGGCCCGTGGAGATGACCTTCATGCCATCAAATACCTACCACTAAAACTCAAAGGACCAGCTCGGTACTGGTTAAACAGTCAGCCTGAAAATTCTATTGGCAGCTGGGAAGATTTGGAAGACGCCTTTCGCGACAACTTCCAAGGCACATATGTCCGGCCACCGGACGCCGATGACTTAAGTCACATTGTCCAGCAGCCCGGAGAGTCAGCCAGAAAGCTCTGGACTAGGTTCTTAGTCAAAAAGAACCAAATCGTCGACTGTCCGGACATGGAAGCCCTCACGGCCTTCAAACACAGCGTCCGGGATGAATGGCTCGCACGCCACCTTGGTCAAGAAGGACCTAAATCCATGACAGCCCTTACCGCTCTAATGACTCGCTTTTGCGCGGGAGAAAACAGTAGGCTCGCTCATAGAAGCAACAGCGCCAACGACCCGGGCACTTCCGAAGTCCGGGACAGCAATGGCAAGCCACGACGAAGCAAACACAACTGTCGCGATGATAATGAAAGATCAAGTGACACAGCGGTCAACACCGGATTCAGCAATCCCAAACCCGGTCAACGGAAAAAGCCACTCAAGGCAAACCAAGATGGACCATCCAACCTAGACAGGATATTGGACCGACCCTGCCAGATTCACGGCCACCTTGATAAACCAGCTAATCATACCAACATAAATTGTTGGGTCTTCAAGCAGGCCGGCAAGCTCAACGCCGAACACAAGGGGAGGAGGCCGCCAGGCGATAGGGACGACGGAGAGGTTCACCAACCAAATGCCGGGGGATAGAAGCAATTTCCCCCTAAGGATCGATCAACCCCGGAGCAGAAACAGCAGTTCGGCTTCCGCTGCCAACCTCATATACTCGCAAAATTTGCACCGCGTATACATCACTACGCACTTAAGATACCATGGGCATTGGTGGAAGCACAATACGGACAAACTGGTGAGCATTCCAGTAACATTTTTTTATCTACTTTCCTTTTTTCTTTCTTCATTATTTCTTAAAAATAGGTGACGCAAAGGACAAACATCTAAACCGACTCCATCGGAGTTCGGATCCGTACACTCACCTAAGGGGCTACTTCCGTCAAGGATTCCCCTCGCTGACGACAGGCGGCGCAGATGTGCGACAGGAGGTCGAAAATAAACTTTTTGTACACCGCACTCTTTATTTCGAGCCTGTAATATGCCTTTTCCCTCCGCCTTCGACCCCGGGCATGTCAAATAGCCGGGGTTGAGGTCCTTTTATAGATAAAGTAACCAGTGGCATATCGCTCAGGTCCCAGTAAACATTATCCAAATTAATCATTCGCGTCTCTTCCGCAAATGAATGTGGCTCCTATGGTTGTTTCACAGATATACCTTGGCATAACACTCTAGGGGCTCGGTATGGGAACAAATAAGTCGCCAACAAAGTCCAAACAGCTTTACAGCATACTTCGCCGTCGCGAGCTTGGCCTTATATGCATCGGCTCCGAATCATGTCTTGGGTCAATGGTTGGGTTGCCCGGCTCCTGTGCTTGCTACCTTACGTTCCGCTCTATCGGCTAAGGTAGTAAAGGGAGAACTACTACGATTGTGCTTCCGATTCATCTGGTCAAGCACCTCAGCAGAGAAAGCCAAAAACCGACTGCCATGATGCTACGAGAGCTGGTCAACCACTCGATGACTTATCGGAATCGGTTCCGATTCCCTCCGTATCACACGAATGACCTTTTTTTCAGGTCATATATGTAACGCACCATATTGGACATAAGTCGTACGCATACCAGGGGCTATATCTTAGCCCCCCATATAGAACTCCTATGGCTAAGTGAAAGTGTTAACGCCCTATAGTCCGATTGCCTGGTTCGCCGCATTATCACCTCCCTCATGGACCAAGACGTTGGGTCAAGAGTGGTCAAATTCTTTTCCGAACACCCCCGTACTTCCTACGAGGGGGCTGAAGCCGACGACTGGAAAACTTTCAGATTATATTAAAATGGCCGCACAGGAGGAACACAAGCTTTCGAGCAAAATATAAAAATAGATTAACTATTAAATTGTCGTTTACAATTCTCATACACCTCACTCGAACATTATGTCTTTCGAGCATTAACCCTCTATCAAGAGGGCGGCCTCTAGGACGTCTTCAAAATATTGCTCCGGTTCGTAACGGTCCTTGCCCTTGGGTGGAGTCTTAGCCGCAACATCGATGGCCTTCATCTTCCCCCAGAAAGTCTTGACTCGGGCAAAGGCCATCCGTGCACCTCAATGCACACCGACCGCTTCACAGCGTCGATACGTGGCACCGCATCAACAAGCCGCTGCACAAAGCCAACATAGCTATTCGGAACAGGCTCAGTTAGCACGACCAGATTATGACATTCTTCATGGTGAAGCTCAGCCCATTGGGACATCTGTTCATTCAGCAACAGAGGGCGCTTCGACGCGCCAAATTGTGACCAGAAAAGCTTCTCCGTTGCATACCCCTCCCGCGCCTGGTAAAACTGTGCTGCATCAGAAGAACTCTTCGGCAAGTCTAAAAACTCGTCCGGAGAACTCCACACTTGGTCAAGCTGAGCATAGTTCAGATCACTGAACTTAGTTTGTAGGAAAAAGGGCTTACCAGCAGCAATCTCCCCAGCTTGCCGGATCTCCTCACGGGCTGCTCTAGATTCAGACCGCGCTTCGCTCACCTCTAGTAAGGCCTTGTCAAGTTTAGCCGTTTTGGCTTCATTCTCCTTCTCAAGAAGTTCACAGCGGCTAGCAGCATTTTTTAGTTCAAGCGCCATCGTGGATATCTTCTCCTCGTCTTGGCGCCGAGCAGCTTGTTCGGCTTTCAATTCAGCCGATGCCTTTTCGGCAGCCGCATTACTAAACCAGGCCTACTCCTTTGCCCAGGCCAGCTCCGCCCGAAGAATTTGAACGGCGGCAGCACCGTCTGTAGTCATGCATCTTCCAATATATAACTTTCAGCGCCATGCTTATATGACAAAAATGTATGTGAGGGGACTACCACGAATACATACCCTGCGACTTGTCAAGACGCATATTGATTAACGCAATGTCATCCCCTGCCACATCAAGCTTCCGCTGCAGCTCGGCAATATCCGTAGTCTGGGAAGTGGCCAGGGGAGAAGCAGCCTGTGTTCAAGTTAATCACATTAGTCCTTGAACATTTCTTCTCGATCCTCCGTTCGCCTCCCATGGGAAGCCAACCCGAGTCTCAGGGGCTACTACTTATACACATGTGCATCTTTGCAAATAAAATATAGTTGAAAACATTACACCACAAACCTCGAAGCCTTTTAGCAGGCTCATGAAGGCTTCATTCAATCCGCTCTTCGCGGACAGAATCTTCTCAACCACCGTATCCATCAAGGTCCGCTGTTCCTCTGAGACAGATGCTCTTTGCAGCATATCCCACAATATATCCGGCGTCGCCGGGTCTCCGGAAGCCGCTCTGGGAGCATGACCATCCTTTGAAGGAACCCGTTCGCCCGTCTCAAGAATCATCATTGGCTGAAAACCGGAGAGTCCGGGGCCTTCATTATTGGGCCCCGCATCACGGACGATCGCAGATCCGCCTTTGGGTACTGCCTCTTTCATCCCCTGCACGGCTTGTTGATCAAGAAAAACCCTCCGAGATGACACTTCGGAGTCGTCTGCCTTATTGGGCGAGGAGGTCGGGGGAGGTGACTCGCTTTCCATCATCTTTGGGAGGAGATCTCCCGAAGAAGAGGATTGCCCGGAAAAACTCTGTGCCGAACTGTAAAAATACACAGGCACGTTACGTATCTCTTCGGTAACAAGAAAGGAGCGGGATGCTATCAAAGCACCCCGGATTCACTTACGGTCTGTTTGAGGGCTTGTCCTCATGATGGAGCTGTTCAGCAGCGTCGCCTTCCAATCCCGAGCCGCTCGACGGTGGCATCTGGCCCCTCTTAGGAGACCGCCGCTCCCAGCCTTCGGAGGCGGCCCTTTTCCTCCTGCATGGAGAAGGGATACTGGCTTCTCTTTTGCTTTTGTCCTCAGGTGAGGAAATGTCGATTTCTCCGGACGCAGTATCTGATTTACCTCCGGAGCGAAGGTCATCCCGGGTCTTCTCACTCTCCACCTTGCCCTCCCCTACCGGCGCCTGGTACGGTGCCGGTGCCAGCATCCTTGTTAACAAGGGGTCCGCCGAGTCTTTGGGAAGACGGGCCGGACACCTAATCTGTTCCGCTTTCTTTATCCAGCCCTGGAAAAGGATGGTTTACTCAGTATCTTGCCACATGATATCTGATTATGAGGTGTTCGGCGGACAAGTACGTACCGGGGCGTCCGGATGATTACAGTCTAGGCCAGTATCTTCGGTGGTGTCCGGCCATTGTTTTCGTCTTCCGAAGAATAGTTTCCACATTCCTTCGTGCGTAGTGCCAGAGAAGTGCTGAAGAGTCCGTGGCCCTTCTCGGTTAAACTCCCACAGGCGGAGAGGCTATCGCTGGCACGACAGAGTACAGCGGACTAGCACTACCTGAATAATGTTGACAATATTGATATCCTTCTCAATGAGGCTTCGGATGCGACTTTGCAGAGTCCGCACCTCGTCAACTGATCCCCAGTCCAACCCCTTATTAATCCATGATGCAAGCTGAGTTGGGGGGCCGGATCAAAATGCAGGCACAGCTGCCCACTTGGAACCGCGGGGCTCGGTGATATAGAACCACTCCTGCTCCCATGAGTCGTAAGATTCCTTGAAAGGTCCTGTTAGCCAGATGGTGCTGGTAAGCTTGCTCACTGAGGCACCACCGCACTCCACCTGCTCCCCCTCTATCATTTGCGGTTTCACATTGAAGGTCTTGAGCCACAAGCCGAAGTGTGGGGGAGTTCGGAGGAAGGCTTTGCACGTGATGATAAACACCGAGATGAGAAGGACGGAGTTCGGGGCGAGATCGTGAAAATCTAACCCGTAATAGAACATGAGCCCTCGGACGAAGGGATTGAGGGAGAACCACAATCCTCGGAGGAAGTGGGAAACAAACACGACCCTCTCGCCAGATCTGGGTGTAGGGATAACCCGCCCCTCCGCGGGAAGCCGGTGGAGGATTTCCGCGGTCAGGTATCTGGCCGCCCGAAGCTTTGCGACATCCTCCTCTGTGACAGAAGAAGCCACCCACCGGCCTTGACGGCTAGATCCGTACATGACTTAGGCTTATGGAGGGTGAGACCTGGGTGTTGGAACTCGAGGTAGTAAGTGTCGAGGAAGAAGCAAGCGTGGGGAGGAAAGGCGGGTCTGTACTCCTTTATAAAGGCCAAGAATATCGAACGCCTCCTCCCGGGCCTTAAACTTTGCCTATTCCCAAGAAGTTGTACCCTAAGGACGGTTGGGTTACCCATGTCTATGTTGATGAAAGAATCCCTTAATAAGGGGACATGATCTCTGCTTGGATAAGACGTGTCAATGACAACCGCGTTTCGGAATGTGGGGCTGCAGGCGAAACAACGGTTCAAAATAATGACTGGACTAACATGATGTCAGAGGATTGGACTTATGAATTATTACGCCCTCTGGGGAAATATACGCTGCTCGTGCTGTCAAGCCGAACTCAATCGTCCTAAGACCATTGTGGAGTATCCGGAAAGAAGGGAACCCGCCTTGCAATGCTGAAGACAAATCTGCGCGCGAGACTCCTCGTCATTGAAGCCAGGTTCAGGGGCTACTAAGTGAGTCCTGGACTAAGGGGTCCTCGGGCGTCCGGCCTGTTAGCCATGGGCCGGACTGATGGGCTGTGAAGATACGAAGACTGAAGACTGCACCTGTGTCTGGATGGGACTCTCCTTGGCATGGAAGGCAAGCTTGGCGACCGGATATGTAGATTCCTTTCCTTTGTAACCGACCTTGAGTAACCCTAGATCCTCCTGGTGTGTATATAAACCGGAGGACTTAGTCCGGAAAGTCAGACTCATTACCATAGTCAAACAGGCTAGACTTCTAGGGTTTAGCCATTACGATCTCATGGTAGATCAACTCTTGTAATACTCATATTCATCAAGATCAATCAAGCAGGAAGTAGGGTATTACCTCCATAGACAGGGCCCGAACCTGGGTAAACATCGTGTCCCCTGTCTCCTGTTACCATCGACCTTAGACGCACATTTCGGGACCCCCTACCCGAGATCCGCCGGTTTTTACACCGACACTCGCCCCCTCCCCCTTCCTCTCACAGGCGGCTCCGCCGCCACGAGCTCTTGTGAAGGAGGGGCGCGCTGTCGAGCAGAGACCCTTGTCACCGCCATCGGAGTGACGGCGCGCCCTCTCGCCATAGCAGAGGAAGGAAGGAGCCAAGGCGGAAGGAGATGAATGATGAAAGATTGAGGGGTTCCATCCCCCTCCCCTTCTTATAAAGGGGCAGGGCCGGGGCTCGGCCGCCCCACTTAACCAATCCGGCCGCCAGGGGCGCATGGAATTGAGACCGACCCGCTGCTCCAACCAGCGATGACCCGGTTTCCTGCCTCATCATTTAAGGCCCGTGCCCCCCGCGTCCACCGCCTACCATCTTCGAGGCATGGGGGGACACGTGGCTATCAAGCCAAAATCAAGGAGACAATTGAGGCTACTGTTTTCCACCCCGTGATCGTGGGGCACGGGCGCCTTGAAGGCCATGACTCGAGTCCACTTAGTAAGTGAGCCGCGCCCCTGAGTTTTCCACTTTTTATGGGGAAGGCGTGAGCCGCCTCTTTACCATGATGTGACGCATGCGTGCAGCGACCGCCCCACGCCTGACCCCCGCGTCATGCATGACCCCCAGGTCGCGCATTCAACGCGGGTCATGGGGAAGTGCAACTGGCGAGGGAGTTACTACGGTAAAACTCGGCCCCGCATGCCCGCGCACCGTTTTGGGCCTAGCCCAACAATGCGTCACGCTTATGTGTTGACCAGGCCCGGGGGCTCCTGTCGGTGCACAAAAGGAGGGGTCCTATTTTGTACCCCTTTACTTGTGTGCGGGAAGTTGGAGCCACGCCTACGGCCACACTTAGTGGGGCAGAGGAAGGAAGCAAAGCCACAAGACAACCAGAGCAATGCCAAGCCAGAAACACAAAGAGCAGAAGGGCGAGGTGAACTCCCCCGGGAAGGCCCTTGCCGGGTCGGCCTCCACAGCCCCGGCAAGAACCTTGCCAGGGCAACTTGCCCAACGCCAGCAGGGCTGCCACCCTTGAGCCTGAGTGTTCCAACGCCCTTAACCACATTGGAACCAAAGCTCGGGAGGCGCCTCCGTGTTGGCATGCAGATCTTTGTGAAGACCAAGAACATACAAGACTAGATGAGAATCATAAGATGGAGATCCTCAGTGAGATCCTTGCTGAGGATACCCCCGAGTCCCCCCCAGCAAGACCTTTGCCGGGGACGCCCACGACGCTGCGGCAAGACCCTTGCCGGGGCACCGGCAAGACCCTTGCTGAAGACATCCGCGCAGCCGCAGCCAGGCCCACATCTGCCAAGACTCCACCGCCGTTCCCATGTAGCTGTCAGCCCACCAACTAGGCGAGCACCTACGTGGCGACGTGCGGCCTCTAGGCCAACTCAGCAAGCACCTGCATGGTGGCATGCAGACCTTCGTGAAGTCTCTGCCACCACACCAACTCAGCAGCCAGCCAGCCAGCTTGGCGCTACACGCCTCGTCAGCTCAGACGCGAGTCAAAGCCAGGCGAGGCGGCGACAGCTAGGACGAGCTTCCTTGCCGTCCCCGATAAAGCAAGAAGGGCATGTCAGCAGCGCATTAAATGTGTTTGTCCCACAGTGCCAGGAGATAGAATCGACTACTGTACAACTTTCCACCTCCTGTGTGCCACTGTGGCTGCCCCTTTTGACAATAGAAGGAGGCCCGCGGCGTACTGAGGAAGGATTCGGATTTTTTGGACCCTGCACGCTTTGTAGCTAGTCCAAGAACACCAGATAAACATAAACCAGCAGGAGTAGGGTATTACACATCACTTGCGGCCCGAACCTGGATAATCCCCCTGCGTTGATCTCTCAATCCCGTTCTTTCCAGATCCCCGCGCCCGCCAACCGTAGCAAAAGGGATTCCTCGTGATCCCATAGGTGTCGTTTCCCCTGACAGAGGGGGGAGATATCCCTCTCGGATGGCTCGGATTCGGATGCTGAGGCTATCCCCAAGTGGCGCCCCAGGCCGAAGCCCCTTGCCGCATCGTAAGTATCCGAGGGTGTCTTTCATACGCCCAATCTTTATGATTGTAATTTAACACGTTATATGTTGTAGTCCGGCCCGCAATCTCCCCCAACAATCAATAGAGGGGAATTCTTTGGACCCGAAGATGATGGAGAGTGAGTCGCCTTCGCGAGCCTCCCCGCCTATCACCACGGACAACACCGAAGTGTTGTCCCGAAGGGCCTCTCCGGGCCACGGGGTGTGATACGTCCATTTTGCATCATGCTTTTATATCAATATTTATTGCATTATGGGCTGTTATTCATGTTATGTCACAATACTTATGCCTATTCTCTCTTATTTTACAAGGTTTTCATGAAGAGGGAGAATGCCGGCAGCTGGAATTCTAGGCTGGAAAAGGATCAAATATTAGAGACCTATTCTGCACAACTCCAAAAGTCCTGAAACTCCATGGAAGTTATTTTTGGAATTAATAAAAAATACTGAGCGAAGAAAGTACCAGAGGGGGGCCACCCACCATCCACGAGGGTGGGGGCACGCCCTACCCCACAGGGCGTGGCCCCTGCCTCATGGGCCCCCTGGAAGGCCTCTGATGCCCATCTTCTGCTATATGAGGTCTTTTACCCTGGAAAAAATCATAAGCAAGCTTTCGTGAAGAAACTCCGCTGCCACGAGGCGGAACCTTGGCAGAACCAATCTAGGGCTTCGGCGGAGCTGTTCTGCCGGGGAAACTTCCCTCTGGGAGGGGGAAATCATCGCCATCATCATCACCAATGATCCACTCATCCGGAGGGGGTCAATCTCCATCAACATCTTAACCAGCACCATCTCCTCTCAAACCCTAGTTCATCTCTTGTATCCAATCTTTGTATCAAAACCTCAGATTGGTACCTGTGGGTTGCTAGTAGTGTTGATTACTCCTTGTAGTTGATGCTAGTTGGTTTATTTGGTGGAAGAACATATGTTCAGATCCTTTATGCATATTAATACCCCTCTGATTATGAACATGAATATGATTTGCGAGTAGTTACATTTGTTCCTGACGACATGGGAGAAGTCTTGCTATAAGTAGTCATGTGAATTTGGTATTCGTTCGATATTTTGATGAGATGTATGTTGTCTTTCCTCTAGTGGTGTTATGTGAATGTCGACTACATGACACTTCACCATTGTTTGGGCCTAGAGGAGGGCATTGGGAAGTAATAAGTAGATGATGGGTTTCTAGAGTGTCAGAAGCTTAAACCCTAGTTTATGCGGTACTTCGTAAGCGGCTGTTTTGGATCCATATATTTGATGCTATGGTTAGGTTTACCTTAATACTTATTTTGTAGTTGCGCATGCTTGCTATAGGGATTAATCATAAGTGGGATGCTTGTCCAAGAAAGGGCAGTACCCAAGCACCGGTCCACCCACATACCAAATTATCAAAGTAACGAACGCGAATCATATGAGCGTGATGAAAACTAGCTTGACGATAATTCCCATGTGTCCTCGGGAGCGTTTTCCTTTATATAAGAGTTTTTCCAGGCTTGTCCTTTGCTATAAAAAGGATTGGGACATCTTGCTGCACTTTATTTACTCTTGTTACTTATTACCTGTTACAAATTACCTTATCACAAAACTATCTGTTACCGATATTTCAGTGCTTGCAGAGAATACCTTACTGAAAACCGCTTGTCATTTCCTTCTGCTCCTCATTGGGTTCAACACTCTTACTTATCGAAAGGACTATGATAGATCCCCTACACTTGTGGGTCATCAAGACTCTTTTCTGGCGCCGTTGCTGGGGAGTGAAGCGCCTTTGGTAGGTGGAATTTGGTAAGGAAAAATTTATACAGTGTGCTGAAATTTACTGACACTTGTTACTATGGAAAGTAATCCTTTGAGGGGCTTGTTCGTGGTATCTGCACCCTGACCAGTAGAGCAAAGAGTTGCTCCTCAACCTACTGAACCTACTGAAAATGTTTACTTTGAAATTCCTTCGGGTATGATAGAGAAACTGCTAGCTAATCCTTTTACAGGAGATGGAACATTACATCCCGATTTGCACCTAATCTATGTGGATGAAGTTTGTGGATTATTTAAGCTTGCAGGTATGCCCGAGGATGTTATCAAGAAGAAGGTCTTCCCTTTATCTTTGAAGGGAAAGACATTGACATGGTTTAGGCTATGTGATGATATGGGATCATGGAACTACAACCTATGGACATTGGAATTTCATCAAAAGTTTTATCCTATGCATCTTGTTCATCGTGATCGTAATTATATATATAATTTTTGGCCTCGCGAAGGAGAAAGCATCGCTCAAGCTTGGGGGAAGCTTAAGTCGTTGTTATATTCATGCCCCAATCATGAGCTCTCAAGAGAAATTATTATTCAAAAAATTTATGCTCGACTTTCTCTCGATAATCGCTCCATGCTCGATACTTCTTGTACTGGCTCTTTTATGATGAAGACTATTTAATTCAAATGGGATTTATTGGAAAGAATTAAACGCAACTCTGAATATTGGGATCTCGACGAAGGTAAGGAGTCAGGTATAACACCTAAGTTTGATTGTATTAAATCTTTTATGGATACCGATGTTTTCCGTGAATTTAGCACTAAATATGGACTTGACTCTGAGATAGTAGCTTCTTTCTGTGAATCCTTTGCTACTCATGTTGATCTCCCTAAAGAGAAGTGGTTTAAATATAATCCTCCCATTGAAGTAAAAGTAGTTGTACCTATTAAAGTTGAAGAAAAGACTATCACTTACAATGATCCTGTTGTTCCTACTGCTTATATTGAGAAACCACCTTTCCCTGTTAGAATAAAGGATCATGCTAAAGCTTCAACTGTGGTCAACAAAAGTATATTAGGACACCCAAACCCCCTGAGCAAATTAAAGTTGAACCTAGTATTGCTATGGTTAAATATCTGTTGGCTGATAATATTGATGGGCATGTTATTTACTTCTGTAATGAAGCTGCTAGAATTGCTAGACCTGATACTAAAAATAAACATAGACCTGTTGTAGGCATGCCTGTTATTTCTGTTAAAATAGGAGATCATTGTTATCATGAATTATGTGATATGGGTGCTAGTGCAAGTGTAATACCTCATGCCTTATACAAAGAAATTATGCATGATATTGCACCTGCTGAGTTAGAGGAAATTGATGTTACAATTAAGCTTGCCAATAGAGACACTATTTCACCAGTTGGGATTGTTAGAGATGTTGAAGTCTTGTGTGGGAAAGCTAAATATCCTGCTGATTTTCTTGTTCTTGGTTCCCCACAAGATGACTTCTGTCGCACCATATTTGGTAGACCCTTCTTGAATACTGTTAATGCTAGAATAGACTGCGAAAAGTATGTTGTTACTATTGGTTTGGGGGATATGGCTCATGAGTTTAACTTTGCTAAATTTCGTAGACAACCCCGTGATGAGGAATTTCCTAGTAAAGATGAAATTATTTGCTAACGTGTTGTTACTATTGGTCTTGCTTCTATTGCCGTGCCTCCTAATGATCCTTTAGAACCATATTTGCTAGAACATGAAAACGATATGTTTATGAATGAAAGAAGGGAAATAGATGAAGCATTCTTTAAATAGGGACCTATTTTGAAACACAACTTGCCTGTTGAAATCCTAGGGGATCCTCCTCCGCCCAAGGGTGATCTCGCGTTTGAGCTTAAACCATTACCTGATACTCTTAAATATGCTTATCTTGATGAGAAAAGGATATATCCTATTATTATTAGTGCTAACCTTTCAGAGCATGAAGAAAAGAAATTATTGAAAACTCTGAAGAAGCACCGTGCTGCTATTGGATATACTCTTGATGACCTTAAGGGCATTAGTCCCACTTTATGCCAGCACAAAATAAAATTGGAGAAAGACGCTAAACCGGTTGTTGATCACCAACGATGATTAAATCCTAAGATGAAAGAAGTGGTAAGAAAATAAATACTAAAGCTCCTGGAGGCAGGTGTAATCTATCCCGTTGCTGATAGTCAGTGGGTAAGTCCTGTCCATTGTGTCCCTAAGAAGGGAGGTATCACTGTTGTTCCTAATGATAAAGATGAATTGATCCCACAAAGAATTGTTACAGGTTATAGAATGGTAATTGATTTCCGCAAACTAAATAAAGCTACTAAAAAGGATCATTACCCTTTACCTTTTATTGATCAAATGCTAGAAAGATTATCCAAACATACACATTTTTGCTTTCTAGATGGTTATTCTGGTTTCTCTCAAATACTTGTGTCAAAAGAGGATCAAGAAAAGACCACTTTTACTTGCCCTTTTGGTACCTTTGCTTATAGACGTATGCCTTTTGGTTTATGTAATGCACCTGCTACCTTTAAAAGATGCATGATGGCTATATTCTCTGACTTTTGTGAAAATATTGTTGAGGTTTTCATGGATGATTTCTCCATATAGGGAACTTCTTTTGATGATTTCTTGAGCAACCTTGATCGAGTTTTGCAGAGATGTGAAGAAACTAATCTTTTCTTTAATTGGGAGAAGTGCCACTTTATGGTTGATGAAGGTATTGTCTTGGGGCATAAAATTTCTGAAAGAGGTATTGAGGTTGATAAAGCTAAAGTTGATGTTATTGAAAAGATGCCGTGTCCTAAGGACATTAAAGGTATAAGAAGTTTCCTTGGTCATGCCGGTTTTTATAGGAGGTTCATTAAAGACTTCTCAAAAATCTCTAGGCCTCTGACTATTCTCTTACAAAAAGATATTCCTTTTGTCTTTGATGATGATTGTGTAGAAGCATTTGAAATACTTAAGAAAGCCTTGATTTTTGCACCCATTGTTCAGCCACCTGATTGGAATTTACCTTTGAAATTATGTGTGATGCTAGTGATTATGTTGTAGGTGCTGTTCTAGGACAAAGAGTTAATAAGAAATTAAATGTTATCCAATATGCTAGTAAAACTCTAGACAATGCTCAGAGAAATTATGCTACTACTGAAAAAAATTAGCAGTTGTATTTGCTTGTGATAAGTTCAGACCTTATATTGTTGATTCTAAAGTAACTGTTCACACTAATCATGCTGCTATTAAATATCTTATGCAAAAGAAAGATGCTAAACCTAGACTTATTAGATGGGTTCTCTTGCTACAAGAATTTGATTTGCATATTATAGATAGAAAGGGAGCTGAGAACCCCGTTGCAGACAACTTGTCTAGGTTAGAGAATGTTCTTGATGACCCACTACCTATTGATGATAGGTTTCCTAATGAAAAATTAGCTGTCATAAATGCTTCTCGTACTGCTCCATGGTATGCTGATTATGCTAATTACATTGTTGCTAAATTTATACCACCTAGTTTCACATACCAACAAAAGAAAAAGTTTTTCTATGATTTAAGACATTACTTCTGGGATGACACATGCCTTTATAAAGAAGGAGTAGATGGTGTTATTAGACGTTGTATACCTGAGCATGAACAGGAGCAAATCCTAGTCAAGTGTCACTCCGAAGCTTGTGGAGGACACCACGCTGGAGATAGAACTCCACATAAGGTATTGCAATCTGGTTTTTATTGGCCTACTCTCTTCAAAGATGCCCGTAAGTTTGTCTGGTATTGTGATGAATGTCAAAGAATTGGTAATATTAGTAGACGTCAAGAAATGCCTATGAACTATTCACTTGTTATTGAACCATTTGATGTTTGGGGCTTTTATTATATGGGACCATTTCCTTCCTTTAACGGGTATACACATATTTTAGTTGATGTTGATTATGTTACTAAGTGGTTAGAAGCTATTCCAACTAGTAGTGCTGATCATAACACCTCTATTAAGATGCTTAAAGAAGTTATTTTTCCGAGGTTTGGAGTCCCTAGATATTTAATGACTGATGGTGGTTCACATTTTATTCATGGTGTTTTTCGTAAAATGCTTGCTAAGTATGATATTAATCATAGAATTGCATCTCCGTATCACCGGCAGTCTAGTGGTCATGTAGAATTGAGTAATAGAGAGCTCAAATTAATTTTGCAAAAGACTGTTAATAGGTCTAGAAAGAATTGGTCCAAGAAACTTGATGATGCATTATGGGCCTACAGAACTGCATATAAAAATCCTATGGGTATGTCTCCGTGTAAAATGGTTTATGGAAAAGCATGTCACTTACCTCTCGAACTGGAACATAAGGCATATTGGGCCATTAAAGAGCTCAATTATGATTTCAAACTTGCCGGCGAGAAGAGGCTATTTGACATTAGCTCACTTGATGAATGGAGAACCTAGGCCTATGAAAATGCCAAACTGTTTAAAGAAAAAGATAAAAGATGGCATGATAGAAGGATACAAAAGCGTGAGTTTAATGTAGGTGATTATGTGTTGCTATTCAACTCTCGCTTAAGATTTTTTGCAGCAAAACTTCTCTCTAAATGGGAAGGACCTTACGTTATCGAGGAGGTCTTTCGTTCCGGTGCCATAAGAATCAACAACTTTGCAGGCACAAATCCAAAGGTGGTGAACGGTCAAAGAATCAAACATTACATCTCAGGTAATCCTATAAATGTTGAAACCAATGTTATTGAAACCGTAACCCCAGAGGAATACATAAGGGACACTTTCCAGAACATTTCAGACTCCAAAAAGGAATAGGTATGTGGTACGGTAAGTAAACCGACTCCAAAACAGTTCTAATGGTAATTTTTCTCCGTTTTGGAATATTTAAGAAAATAGGAAAATAAGAAGTAGTCCAAAAGGGACACGAGGCATCCACGAGGGTGGAGGGCGCGCCCTACCCCCTGGGTGTGCCCCCTGCCTCGTGGGCACCTCGTGTACCCTACAGACTCCATTTTCTTGCACGATACTTCTTTTGGTCGGTAAAAATTCATTATAGTCTCCCGAAGGTTTTGACCAGTGTACCACGCAATTATCCTCTATTTTTGTTTTGAGCTGTTTCTGCTGCAGATTAGAGGAAGATATCTTCTCAAGAGTCATTGGGGGAGAGCCGGGTGTCCAATCCGACACCGGGACCAAGAGCAAAAAGTGATGCTGACTACTTTGGGCCATCAACGGAGGAAGAGATGGAGGCCGACTTGAAAAGATAGATGCCATGGAGGAGGATCAGGAAGATACTTCCCGTTTCCGAGCCGGATTCACGATGGGGGAACTACAGAGCTCAGCTATTCCAAACTCGGTCATCCCCTCAAATGTTAAATTTCTCTCTTATGAAAATATGAAAAAGAGTGTTACTTGTTCTCCCGCAGCTATGCAACATCCATGTTCGAAAGGAGCTCTAGCCGTCATGGGTAAGCTCCGTAAGGAAGTAATGGACCTCAAGCAACAAGTCAATAAGCTCGAGGAAGAGAATCGTATCCTGAGGGGCATCATCGCCGAGAATATCACATCACCACCTCCGAAGAAAAGAGCGATAAATACATGGGTATGGGCACTCCCCTTGGCAACTGCCAAGCTTGGGGGAGGTGCCCTGGTATCGTATCACCATCACACTCCTATCTTTACCGTTTTTCTTAGTTCGATCCTTTTGGTAATATCTTGATCTAGTAAAATAAAGTTTTAGTATGATCTAGTTTTGAGCTTTGCTATATGATCCTTCTATGTAATCGAGTCTGTGAGCTATATATAATAAAGATTAGTGTTGAGTCAAGGGCTTGATTATCCTGCTATGATCTTGGGGGAATTAAAGAAAAAGAAAGAATAAAAAGAAATAAAGAGATCATATTGATCTTATGGAGTGTAATGACTTCACATATAAAGAGTATGATGAATAAAAGTTGTTGAGAGTTGATAAACTTAGTTTTGGTCATCGTTGCAATTAATAGGATGTAATAAAGAAAGAGAGGTTTTCACATATAAATATACTATCTTGGACATCTTTTATGATTGTGAGCACTCATTAAAATATGACATGATAAAAGGTTGATGTTGGACAAGGAAGACAACGTAATGGGTTATGTTTTCTTATATCCAAAATAAAGTATATTGTGATGGATCATCCAACGTGTTGAGCTTTCCTTTCCCCCTCATGCTAGCCAAAATCTTTGCACCAAGTAGAAATACTACTTGTGCTTCCAAATATCCTTAAACCTAGTTTTGCCATGAGAGTCCACCATACCAACCTATGGATTGAGTAAGATCCTTCAAGTAAGTTGTCATGTTGCATGCAATAAAAATTGCTCTCTAAATATGTATGATTTATTAGTGTGGAGAAAATAAGCTTTATACGATCTTGTGATGTGGAAGTAATAAAAGCGACAGACTGCATAATAAAGGTCCATATCACAAGTGGTAATATAAAGTGACGTTCTTTTGCATTAATATTTCGTGCATCCGACCACAAAAGCACATGGCAACCTCTGCTTCCCTCTACGAAGGGCATATCTTCTATTCTTGTCTTATACCTTATACAAGAGTCATGGTGATCTTCACCTTTCCTTTTTAAATTTTATCCTTTGGCAAGCACATTGTGTTGGAAAGATCCTGATATATATATCCAATTGGATGTAAGTTAGCATGAACTATTATTGTTGACATTACCCTTGAGGTAAAAGGTTGGGAGGCAACACTATAAGCCCCTATCTTTCTCTGTGTCCGATTAAAACTCCATACCCGTATGTATTGCGTGAGCGTTAGCAATTGTGAAAGACTAAATGATAGTTGAGTATGTGGACTTGCTGAAAAGCTCTTATATTGACCCTTTCCGATGATATGATAATTTGCAATTGCTTCAATGACCGAGATCATAGTTTGTTAGTTCTCAATGAAATTTCTGATTCATACTTGACATTGTGAATAGATTATTACTTGAGCATAAGAAATCATATGACAATATCCATATATGTTGTTTTTATAAGAATGATCATGATGCCCTCATGTCCGTATTTTATTTTATCGACACCTCTATCTCTAAACATGTGGACATATTTATTGTTATCGGCTTCCGCTTGAGGACAAGCGAGGTCTAAGCTTGGGGGAGCTGATACGTCCATTTTGCACCATGCTTTTATATTGATATTTATTGCATTATGGGCTGTTATTACATGTTATGTCACAATACTTATGCCTATTCTCTCTTATTTTACAAGGTTTTCATGAAGAGGGAGAATGTCGGCAGCTGGAATTCTGGGCTGGAAAAGGAGCAAATATTAGAGACCTATTCTACACAACTCCAAAAGTCCTGAAACACCACGAAAGTTATTTTTGGAATTAATAAAAAATACTGAGCGAAGAAAGTACCACATCGGGGCCACCCACTATCCACGAGGGTGGGAGCGCGCCCTACCCCACTGGGCGCGCCCCCTGCCTCATGGGCCCCTTGGCAAGCCTCCGATGCCCATCTTCTGCTATATGAGGTCTTTTACCCTGGAAAAAATCATAAGCAAGCTTTCAGGAAGAAACTCCGCCGCCACGAGGCGGAACATTGGCGGAACCAATCTAGGGCCCATGCGGAGCTGTTCTGCCGGGGAAACTTCCCTCCGGGAGGGGGAAATCATCGCCATCGTCATCACCAACGATCCTCTCATTGGGAGGGGGTCAATGTCCATCAACATCTTCACCAGCACCATCTCCTCTAAAACCCTAGTTCATCTCTTGTATCCAATCTTTGTATCAAAACCTCAGATTGGTACCTGTGGGTTGCTACTAGTGTTGATTACTCCTTGTAGTTGATGCTAGTTGGTTTATTTGGTGGAAGATCATATGTGTAGATCCTTTATGCATATTAATACCCCTCTGATTATGAACATGAATATGATTTGTGAGTAGTTACGTTTGTTCCTGAGGATATGGGAGAAGTCTTGCTATAAGTAGTCATGTGAATTTGGTATTCGTTCGATATTTTGATGAGATAGATGTTGTCTTTCCTCTAGTGGTGTTATGTGAACGTTGACTACATGACACTTCACCATTGTTTGGGCCTAGAGGAGGGCATTGAAAAGTAATAAGTAGATGATGGGTTGCTAGAGTGACAGAAGCTTAAACCCTAGTTTATGCGTTGCTTCGTAAGGGGCTGTTTTGGATCCACATGTTTCATGCTACGGTTAGGTTTACCTTAATACTTCTTCTGTAGTTGCGGATGCTTGCAATAGGGGTTAATCATAAGTGGGATGCTTGTCCAAGAAAGGGCAGTACCCAAGCACCGGTCCACCCACATACCAAATTATCAAAGTAATGAACGCGAATTATATGAGCGTGATGAAAACTAGCTTGACCATAATCCCCATGTGTCCTCGGGACCGTTTTCCTTTATATAAGAGTTTGTCCTGGCTTGTCCTTTGCTACAAAAAGGATTGGGCCATCTTGCTGCACTTTATTTACTTTTGTTACTTGTTACCCGTTACAAATTACCTTACCACAAAACTATCGGTTACCTATAATTTCAGTGCTTGCAGAGAATACCTTACTGAAAACCGCTTGTCATTTCCTTCTGCTCCTCGTTGGGTTTGATACTCTTACTTATAAAAAGGACTACGATAGATCCCCTACACTTGTGGGTCATCAGGGTGGTACGGGAGGCCGCCGAAACGGCACCAGAGGGTAACGCCTTGGCCACCGAAGACTGATGGCGGGGGACTTGACAAGTCCGGCCCCCAGCCGAACACTATTCTGGAAACCCAAGTGGCTCCGGAATCGAATAGGCGAACCCCCGCAAGGGTGGGGGGAGTGCCAACTTCCGTGGCAACCTTCACTAATCCGGAGGAGCCGAACACACTAATGGAGGCACTGCAAGATGCTTCCATCATGGAGGAGCACCGCACCCTGATGGGTGTGGTGATTGAAAAGGTTCAGTCCGCCAAGAGCGGGCTGAACGAGGTCGTCACTAGCCTCCTAATAGGCTTCGAGGTATGCAATGTAATATTCCTGGCCGCTTTTCATATGAAAAAGATGTCTGTGTATAGATAGTAGCCCTTGAGACTCTGGTTGTCTTTTGAAAAAGGGCAAACACAGGATCGATAATATTCGCAGGAGATAATGTACTTTTATATGTTGAGACGCAGGCTTCACTGTTAGCGGCAACCGCCCAGGCCGCCGAAGTATCCGAGCTCAAGCGTAAGCTAGGGATGGCCGATGAGGACCTCATCCATGTCAACAAGAGATTTGATGAAGCCCAAGGTATGTTTTGGAATATTTCGTTCATGCCTGTATTAATATGCAGATCTTGAGTCAAAGCTCATGCTCTGCTATGTGTATGATTGCAGGCAGTGCTGCAGCTGTCGAGGCCCGTAGGGGTGCGCTTTCCCAGGCCAAGGAGCAGGCAAGGGTGAACAAAGCGGCCGCTGATAAAGCGGCCGAGGACCTGAAGTCCGAGCAGGTCGTCCGCTGCCAATACGAGGAGCAGGTGACCGAAGTGGAGCAGGCGCTCAAGGACGCCGCCAACAAGTGCGAGTCCCTAGAGGATAAGAAGAAAGCCCAGGCGACCGACCTTGCCAAGGCCCTTAAAGAGGCCGAGGAGGCGCGGGCCGAATCCCGAGAGGCGCGCGAGGAGATCAAGCAGGCTAGACAAATAGCGGCTGGTAAGCCTTTTCTTTTACAGAGTAAATTCGGCAATCAGAAGTATGTCTTGCTCACTCGACTGTGGATTGTTCTAGATGCCTTGCGGATCTTCCAAAGAGTGTCGCTGATGCTGCGCAGTTCTTCCGGGCCCAAGAGGGGCACACGGCGGAGAGGCTATTCTGGTCACAGTTCGTGGCGCGGGAGCGCCCACTGCTGTTGAATGACCAGATGGCGCAGTGATCCGAGCTGCATAGGATCTCCGGATTGGCCATGAGGGAAGTCGTAGTCGGGCTATGGCCAGCCGAACCCATCCCAAGCAGCTTTTTGGCCCGGTGCAGCGACTTGTTAACGCGCTGCCCCGTATTACGCGGTCAAGCTGTCGTCATGTATAGAAGGTGCGCGGCTGGCCTTTGCCTGTGTCAAGATGCATTGGGAAAAAATGAAGGCCGCCATCAGGGCAGTTGAGGGTCCGCCCAGAGGCAAGGATCATCGCACGCTGGAGCGCTATTTTCAAGACATCCTGGAGGGTGCCCGCTTAATAGAGGGCTAATGCTCGAAGGACATCATATCCGAGTGAATGTATCTGAACTGCCCATGTGTTGTATGAGCCAAAGCTTTGTAACATATTTATGTTGTTTATTTTAAAGTGTTTTTCATCTTGTGCGGCCGTTTTTATCCCTGAGAGTTTGTGTCGGATCACGAGTTCCGGCAAAAACCTTAAGGTTCAAACTCTGGGGTGCGCGCGAAGTTCTTTCCCTCGTACCGATCCACGCCCTAGCTTGCTAAGATCTCGCGGATGGACACGACGAACTCACAGCACAAGAGACACAAGATTTATACTGGTTCGGGCCACCGTTGTGGTGGTGGTTGATTGCCTCTTGGGCTGATGATGAAAAGTACAAGGGGAAGAACAACCTCCTGAGGTTGAGGTGTTCTTGTGCTTGGTGTGTGGCTAAGGATCAGATGAGATGCCTCTGAATGAGTTATCCCCTACGGTGGTGGCTAGTCCTACTTATATAGGCCCTGGTCCTCTCCCCAAATATTGAGCGGGAAGGGAGCCAACAACGGCCAATTTGAAAGGGGACAACTAGTACAGCTTATCCTAACAAAAGCGGTCTTCGCCTGCAAAAGGCTCTGGTGGTGACGCAGCCTTGGGCTCCATGGTGACCTCCGTCTTGCCGTCCTGCTGGTCTTGGTCTCGTTCCACTGATATGGAAACCTTTGCTTGATGCCTCGGTACTCCGCGCCTACGCTTACCTCCTTAGCACCAAAGAGGAAAGAAGGACGCTGCGCGCGCTAGCGCCCGCCTGATCTTGATCGTCATGGCTCATGTCATGAGAACCTCGCGAGGTTTGCCTTGGCTTGATCTCTCCGCCCCTCACGAGCCAACCTGGTGAGGCCGCTCCTGAGGAGGCCTTGTGTCGTCCGCCTCACGAGGCTTGGCCCCTCGCGAGGGTCTTGAATGCCTTGTTGATGAAGATGGGTCGTACAGGCCTGCTAGCACAGGCATGCCGTGGGCCGTAGGCAGGCAAGTCTAGGTACCCTCGTTCCCAGAACGCCGACAGTAGCCCCCGGGCCCAAGGCGCGCTCGGGCTTGGCTTCGAGGCGAAGCCAAAGGTCAAGTGCGGAGCGCCGCGGGCCCCAAAAGACTGCGGCCTTGGTCGACACGTGGCGGTTGATTGGACGTGGGCGTCTCCGCTTCCCCACGCTGGCTCGGCAACTGCCTGACTTGACAAGTCCCTACGACATGCAAGGGAAAACCATCATTACATGTGATCATGGGAGGCGCCGGTTGGCCTTCTCCCGCTATAAATGGGGAGGGGGGCAAAGCCCCCGTCGCCCATCTCTTCCCAGTCCGCTTGCTTCTTCCTCCTTGCTCCTATGCTAGCAACAATGGCGCCGTCAAAGAGGTTCTCTGCCGCGGAGAAGGGGAAGGCCTCCCGCGAGGGGCCCGGCTCCCCTGTGCCCAAGCGTTGACGCGGCCGTCCCCGTAAGCACACCGCAACCCCCGCTCCCGGGGTGGCGCCGCTGCGCGTGGCAGGGGTCGCTCCTGTCGCGGCAGCCCCGTCGATGAAGGGAGACACGCCGTGGTTGCGCGGCCTCCCCGGTCGCGCTTCCACTCGGCTGAGGTGCTGCCGGAGTTCGTTGTCTGGTCGGAGGATCTGGCCGGCAACTGGCTTCAGCTTCCGCGCTTCTTTGCCGACGAGCTGCAGGCCTCTGGTCCAGGTGGGCTCTGGCTGCAAGCGGACGGTTGCTGCAGCAGGGTTTCTTGGATTTTGGTCGAGGTCTCCGTCGCGGGAAACATAGCTCTTGCCCGCGGTTGGCAGAAGTCCGCCCGCACGCGCGGCCTGGCAGGCGGTGCACCCTCCATTTCAAGTACGACGGTGATGCGACCCTCTACGTGAGGGTGTTTGGGGAAGATGGTCGTCGCGCTGGGTGCTGCCCTGAGGTGAATGACGGCGAGGAGGTGCTCGGACTTGGCGACGGCCATGACTAGGGCGACGGCGAGCCCGCCGGCCGCGCCTCATCCAGCTACGGTGGCTCTTCTCTCAGTGACAGCTCCAGCAGCGGCGGCTACGACTAGCCGCCGCGCTCGCTTCGAAGGTGGTAGCAGGTCGTCTCGTCGCCGCGCCTCCGTGAAGCGCGAGGAGGGATCCAGCTAAGCTCGGGAGGTCGCCAGGGGCCTGCCCCCATGGACCGCTGCAGGGCGAGCGCCGCTTTTGTTTTGTTCTTCTTTTCCTTCCTGCATCAAGAATGAAACCAGTATGGGCCCGGAGGGGTGTGTATCTAACTATGATTCCTCAATCATTATGCTATGCTTGTTGTTTCTGTGCTGTGTCGTTATTTTGTGCAGAGATAACTTAGCTTGGCGAGTTCAGGGCAGTCTCCTCTTCACGAGGCACTTGTTTCCTCGTGCCCGTCTTGACTTAGTGGTCGCTCAAGAACTGCAGAAAATTCATTAGGAAGCTCGCTAGGAGACTTATTGTTCACCCAAGCCTATATCCAGCGCTTCGTATCGTGGTACCCGAGGGGCACGGATTAGGAGAGATGCACCAGCTTGTGGGCTCGACCGAGGGTGCCTCGCGAGAAAGCAGACGGAAGGCAGAGAGAAGGAAAAGGGCTCGCGAGGGCACCTGCCTAGCCCCCTGCCGAGGTATGCGAGAGAGAGAACTCAAGTGAACTGAAGTCGGAAACAGCGGCAAAAGGCGACGGAACCAAATCAGCAAGGAGCACCAGAAGAAAACTTCGATTAAAAGAAGGGGAGCCAACTACGGAAAGCAAATGAAAAAGCCGCGTTCGGCACCTAGTCTAGTCTTCAAGTCTTCTCTCCAGCGCGGAGCTAAGTGCTGCCACTAAGATGTGGGAGGGAGCCCCCGAGGCCTGAGGGCGGCAACCCTGAGACTCCGGGGTGTGTACAGCCCCACTCATTATTACATGAGAGTGTCACGGGCGGCGATTCTTCACAGGCACCGGGCCTTCTTCACAGGCACTATGCCTTTCTTCACAGGCGCTGGGCCTTGCTTCACTGGTAGAACTTCCGGAGGTGCTGGATGTTCCAGGCGTTCTGGATGGGTACCCCGTCCTGCGTCTCCAGGCGCGCGGCGCCAGGCCTGGAGACATGGACGATGTTGAACGGGCCCTCCCACATAGGTGAGAGCTTGTGCAGCCCTTCCCTGGAGAGGACCCGCCTCAAGACGAGGTCGCCCGCCTCGAGCATCCTGGAGCAGACGTTGCGGCAGTGGTATCGCCGCAGCGCCTGCTGGTACCTTGCTGCCCTCAGTGCAGCTTCGTGGCGACGTTCCTCCCCCAACGCAAGGTCCATCCCCCGCGTGGCGTCCTGCTGCATTTCATCAAACACCAGGACCCGTGTGGAGCGATGCTTGACTTCGTGAGGGAGGACCACTTCGGCTCCGTAGACGAGGAAGAACAGGGTCTCGCCCGTCGGCTTGGTGGCGGTGGTGCGGATGGACCACAGCACGGACTGGAGCTCATCGTGCCAGCCCCTGCCGCAGGCCTCGAGCTTCTTCTTGAAGGTCCTGGTCTTGAGGCCCCTCAGGACCTCTGCGTTGGCGCATTCGGCCTGACCATTGCTCCTGGGGTGCGCCACCGAAGGGTAGCAGATTTGCGTTCCAAGGTTAGCACAGTATGTTTTGAAGAGGTTACTAGTTAACTTTGAGCCGTAGTCGGTGATGATGCGGTTGGGGACCCCGAAGCAGCTCACGAGACGCTTGATGAACTTGACTGCGGAGCCAACGGGGATCGTGCGGACGGCTTCCACCTCCGCCCACTTGGTGAACTTGTCGACGGTGACGTAGAGGTAGCGGTAGCCCCCAGGCGCTCGAGGGAACGGTCCCAAGATATCCAGCCCCAGACTGCGAACGGCCACGTGAGCGGGATGGTCTGGAGGCCCTGAGCTGGCTGGTGGATCTGCTTGGCATGGAACTGGCAGGCTTCGCAGGACTTCACCAGCTCGGCCGCGTCGTTGAGAGCCATGGGCCAGTAGAATCCGCTGCGGAATACCTTGCCGACGAGGGTCAGTGATGATGAGTGGTGCCCGTAGTCCCCACCGTGTATGTCAGTTAGCAACTCCTTCCCCTGGTCTCTGGAAATGCAACGCAGTGAAACATCTCGGTCGCTTCTTGTACAACTCACCGTCCTGGATGCAGTATGCCGTGGCTTGCCGGGCCACGCGCTCTGCGTCCTCCTCCTTCTTTGGCAGCACGCCTGGCATCAGATATTCCCTGAATTCCTTGGTCCAGCATCCCTCCTGGGGCTCGAGCGCCAAGAGTAGGCGTGCTCCTGAAGTCGGGCCACAAGCTGGGGCTCCTGTGGCAGGCGGCTGCGGGAGCTCCTCCCGAGGCTGAGCTGTTCTCGAAAGTGGTGGTGTTGCTGACGGCTTGAAGAGTCGCTCCTCGAAGACGCCTGGCTCTTGGGGGTGCTGCTTGGATGCCCACTTGGTGATGTCGTCAGCTTGTTGTTGCCCCGGGGCACGTGCTGCAACTCCAGGCCCAGGAACTGCTTCTTCATCTTGCACACCTCCGCGAGGTATGCCTCCATGTGCTCGTCCTTCGGCTCGTATATCTTGTTGGAGAAGTTGACGAGGAGTTGTGAGTCGCCCCTAACGGTGAGGCGCTTCACCCCCAGAGCTGCCAGGGTCTTCATGCCAGCTATGAGGCCTTCGTATTCTGCGATGTTGTTGGAGACCTTCTCGCCCTGCTGGAAGCAGAGCTGTACATAGCTTGTCTTGAGTGGGCGAGACGAGTACTGCTCCAGCCCCCGCGCCCTAGTGCACGAAGGCCCAATCGAAATACAAGACCAAGCCGTCGGGCGCCTCACTTCCCGGCGAGGTGGACCGTTCCTCTCCTACTTCCAGCATCGGGGCATCCATCCGTTCTGCCACAAAATCAGCGAGTGCAGCTCCCTTGATGACCCTGGTAGTGCTGAACTCCAACTGGAATGCCTGCAGCTCGATGTTCCACTCAGCAACCCTTCCAGCAGAGTTGGGGCTCCTGAGCACTCTCTCCAAAGGGTAGGCTGAGACGACCTTGATGGGGTGGCCCTGGAAGTAGTGCCGCAACTTGTGCGAGGCCACCAAGAGCGCGAGAAGGAGCTTTTGGGGCATGGGGTATTGTGCCCTTGCATCCCGCAACACCGTGCTGATGAAAAACACCGGGTGCTTGACGAGGGCTGGCGCGTCGGTGAGGCTCGTGTCTTGCGGAAGCTGGGACGTCTCCTGAGGTGGTGCAACTACCGACGCCTGATCGCTTGCGGGAATCTCGGCGACGTCCTCCTGCCGAGCTTGGTCTTTTGTTGATGCCGCTATGGCTCTTGCTGCGCCTTCCTGATCTTGCGTCATCTCGGTTGGCGGCATAGCTTGGCGCGGCGTGCCCTTGGCTTGGTGCTCCTCCCGAACCGCCACCAGCGTTGCGCTGGCGGAGTATGGGGTGGCGCCTAGATAGAGTACTAGAGGCTCGAGAGTTCGTGGCGCCACCATCACTGGATGGCTGGTCAGGTATCTCTTGAGGTCTTGAAAAGCTCGGTCGGCCTCCGGGGTCCCCAGGAATGGGCCCTTCTTCTTCATCAGCTTGAAGAAAGGTAGGGCGCGCTCTCCCAGCTTGGAGATGAAGCGTCCCAATGCAGTTACCCGACCAGCCAACTTCTGTATTTCCTTGAGGGTCTGCGGTGGGCTCATGTCCTCAATGGCCTTGATCTTTTCCGGGTTAGCCTCGATCCCTCTGTGGGACACGAGAACCCCAGCAACTTGCCAGAAGGGACACCGAACACACACTTTTCTGTATTAAGTTGCAAGTTCACCTGGCACAGGCTCGCGAAGGTCTCCTCCAGGTCTTGGATCAGGGTTCTTTCGTCCTGAGACTTCACCACAATGTCGTCGACGTAGGCCTCCGTGTTTCTCTCGAGCTGCCGTCCTAAGGCGATGTGCATCAACCGATGAAAGGTCGCGCCCGCGTTGCGCAGTCCGAAGGGCATGCAGGTGTAGCAGTACACCTCACACGGGGTCAGGAAGGCTGTCTTCTCTACATCTTCTACCGCCATCTTGATCTGGTGATACCCTGAGAACGCATCCAGAAAGCACAACAGGTCGCACTCGGCGGTGGAGTCAACGATCTGGTTGATGCGTGGGAGCGGGAACGGATCTTGGGGGCAGGCCTTGTTGAGGTTGGTGAAGTCGACGCACATTCGCTCCTTCCCGCCTTTCTTCGGCACTACGACGGGGTTCGCCAGCCAATCGGGGTACCGAACCTCGCGAATGGTGCCCGCCGCCTCCAACTTGTGGGTTTCTTGGACGATGAAGGCCTGCTTCTCCTTGGACTGCCGTCTCACCCGCTGCTTCATCGGGCGTACATTGGGGCACACCCTCAAGTGATGTTGAAGCACTTCTCTCGGGACCCCCACCAGCTGCTTGGGCTCCCACGCGAATATCTCCTTGTTTGCGTGCAAGAACTTCAGCAACGCTTCCTCTTGGCCTGGGTCGAGGTTGGTACCTATGGTGAAGGTGGCTCCCGAGGATACGTCTTCATCGACCGGCACTTGCTTGGTTTCCGCCTTGTCTTGGGTGAACAGTTGCTTCTTCTTGGTTGGTGCCGCTCCCTTGGGCTCAGAGGTGCCTGCGTCGGCGGGCTGCGCCGCCGCGGCGGTCTTGAAGGCAAGCTTGAGCGCTACTAGGGCCTCCTTGGCGCCCCCCTTGATGGTGAGGACGCCCTTGCTTCCAGGCATCTTCATGAGGTTGTAGGCCGGATGGGTTGCTGCCATGAACTGGGCCAGTGCTGGGTACCCGAGGATGGCGTTGTATGGAAGGCCGATGCGGGCGATGTCGAAGTCGACCAGTTCAGTGCGGTAGTTGTCGCGCGTGCCGAAGGTGACGGGGAGGCGGATCTGCCCCAAGGAGTGGGTGGAGCCGCCGCCAACTCCTGAGAAAGGCTTGCTGAGGCTGAGCCGCTCGAGCGGCACATGAAGAAGGCTGAAGGCCTCCACGGAGAGCACGTTGAGGCCGGCGCCGCCGTCGATGAGGGTCTTGGTGATGGCCACGTTGCAGAGGGTGGGCGTGCAAAGCATCGGGAGCATACCCGAGCCGACGGTGGTGACGGAGTGGTCTTCTGAGTCAAAGGTGAGGTCGGCTTTGGGCGCAGCCCAGCCCGGCGGAGCCCCCGAGTGCTTGGAGGTGGTGCCGATCTGGCGAAGGAATGGCTTGACATGGCGATCTGAAGGCGGCGCTTGAGAGTCGCCTAGCAGGGCCGCGACTGCGTGGTGCGCTGGTGCCGCGTAGCGCGCAGTGAAGAGGTCGTGCAGCTCCTCCCAAGATGCCACCGTGGATTCGGGGAGGCTGAGCAGCCAGGCGCGCGGCGCGCCGGAGAGGGCCATGGGAAACCAGTTGGCCATGACCTTGTCGTCGCCCTGGCCTCGAGGACGGCCTCCTCGTACGCGAGCAGGAAAGCTGTCGGGTCCGCCGTGCCATCGTAGCGCGGCGGCATCTCTGGTTTGAAATTGGGTGGCCACTGCACCCGCCGTACGGCAGGGGCCAGGGCTCGGAGCCCCCTGGCCCCATCGTCAGCACCGGCCGTCGAAGCCGGTAGCGAGGCGCCTGCCATGAGGGCGGAGCGCGGTGGTGGCGGATTGTAGATTGGCGAAGGGAAGGCTACGGCCCACCCCTACCTGGCGCGCCAAATGTCGGATCACGGGTTCCAGCATAACCCTTAAGGTTCGAACTCTGGGGTGCACGTGAAGTTCTTTCCCTCCTACCGATCCACGCCCTAGCTTGCTAAGATCTTGCGGACGAACTCGACAAACTCACAGCACAAGAGACACAAGATTTATACTGGTTCGGGCCACCGTTGTGGTGTAATACCCTACTCTAGTGTGGTTGTGGTGGATTGCCTCTTGGGCTGATGATGAACAATACAAGGGGAAGAACAACCTCCTGAGGTTGAGGTGTTCTTGTGCTTGGTGTGTGGCTAAGGATCAGATGAGATGCCTCTGAATGAGTTATCCACTACGATGGTGGCTAGTCCTACTTATATAGGCCTTGGTCCTCTCACCAAATATTGAGCGGGAAGGGAGCCGACAACGGCCAATTTGAAAGGGGACAACTAGTACAGCTTATCCTGACAAACGCGGTCTTCACCTGCAAAAGGCTCTGGTGGTGACGCCGCCCTAGGCTCCATGGTGACCTCCATCTTGCCGTCCTGCTGGTCTTGGTCTCGTTGCACTGATATGGAAACCTTCGCTTGATGCCTCGGTACTCCACGCCTGCGCTTGCCTCCTTAGCACCAAAGGGGAAACAAGGACGCTGCCTGATCTTGATCGTCATGGCTCACGTCACGAGAACCGCGCGAGGTTTGCCTTGCCTTGATCTCTCCGCCCCTCACGAGCCAACATGGTGAGGCCGCTCCTGAGGAGGCCTTTTGTCGTCCGCCTCGCGAGGCTTGGCACCTCGCGAGGGTCTTGAATGCCTTGTTGATGAAGATGGGCCGTACAGGCCTGCTAGCACAGCCACGCTGTGGGCCGTAGGCCGGCAAGTCTGGGGACCCCCGTTCCCAGAACGCTGACAGTTTGCCAGTCGTCGGCTTCAGCCCCCAGGTAGATATTACGGGGGTGTTCAGGGTAGCACAGAACCACACTTGACCCAACGTCTTGGTCCGTGGAGGAGGTGTTAGTGCGGCGAACCAGGCAATCAGACTATGCGGGTTTATTACTCTCCCTTAGCCATAGGAGTTTAACAATGGGACTGTGAGATAGCCCCTAGCACGCGTGTGGCTATCTGAACTTGGATGCCTTAAGCACGTGACTGGAAAGAGCCAGTCCTTCGTGTAACACGGAAGAAATCACTAGAGATTTAGTAGGTCGCCGAATTGCTGACCAGCTCTCGCCGCATCATGACAGTCAGTTTTCAGCTTTCTCTGGTGAGGTGTTTGACCGGACGAACCAGAAACACAACTGCAGTAGTTCTCCCTTTACTACCTAAGCCGAACAAGCGGAACGTAAGGTGGTAATCACAGGAGCCGGACAACCCAACTATTGACCAAAAACATGGTTCAGAGCCGATGCATATAGTGCCATATCCGGGACGCCGAAGCATACTATAAAAGTGTTCGGACTTATTTTTTTTGAAAAATATACGTGGCCGGATAGAGCCCCTGGCGATTTGAATCGTGCTGAGGTATACACAACAATCTGACGTAAAGAGGGAATACAGATTAGGAAGTAAGCCAATACCGAAAAGGGTTGGGCGAAACTGTTTCCCTTATAGTCTGATTGATACATCAAAACGTATTTTACAGAGGATGCGATAAGCATCTAGGCTATTTTACATGTCGGGCTCAAGGGAAAGCAGTATACAGGTCCTAAAAAGGGAAAGATGATCTAGAAGATCCTTTGGATACTCTGCCGCATCTTTGCGCTGCTTATCGCCTTGGTGTGTGATCCTTTGAGAGGATAAACGATTGAGCATACATAAGGGGCCTAGAAAAAGGGCCCTTTGTACCATCGAAAAGTGATGTGGGTTGTAAAGAACCTGAAAAATAAAAATAAGAAGAAGAAAAGGAAGAATATGGGGGTCCGGATAGGTTCGAACCGTATTGTGGACCTTATTTTTAATAGGCCTCTGTCCTAGCTAATGGTATCTTTAGTGCGTAGTTATGTACGCGTGGTACATATGCCGCTATCTGGTTCGGGTTTTCATGGAGGCTGAATTGCTAGTCTAGCTCTGGGCGAGCCGGACTCCCATTCTGCAGGGTAGACCGGACTCGTTTGACAGTGTCTGGGGGCTTGACTACCGATGTAGTACTCGGCTTAATGAGGCCACCCTGCACTTCGGCTGCGAGGGCCGCGGTATGCTCCCCAGTACGGAGGTTGCGCTCCATGTTTCCATTGACTGTTATGACGCCACATGGTCCAGACATCTTGAGCTTTAGATAAGCATACACTACAAAAAAAAGACACATCCGTGTCATTTTGGGCCGAACGAATTTATTTCTGTCATACATATGACACTTCTATGACGATAATTGTGACAAAACCCGGTATCATCATAGATGTGGTGGGCTCCTACTTCTATGACAAAAAATCATGACAGAAAATGGGCTTTTCGTCCTGGGCGGGCCGGAGATGCAGCTGCATGACATTCTTTGGGCCGTCCATGACGGAAAAAACCGTGGTAGAAGCGAGGGGGAGGAAAATTTCGGGGAGTTCCCGGTTACGGTGGGAGGTCGGGGGCCGAGCGATGCGCATTTCTCTCGTACACGTACGCGCGTGTGTGCGAGGCGTTGGCTCTAACTGAACCCAAGCGAGGCGTTGGGCTCTAACTGAACCCGAGTGATTGCACTAGAGGCTACCCGTTACTAAACCCGAGCAATCGATCGATGGCTGTTAACTGAATCCGATCGAGCGATTCCTGTGCTACTGCTGCTAACTGAAGCCGATCGATTGGATGGACAGTGAGCGTTGCGGGGGGGGGGGGGGGGGGGGGGGGGGGTTGGATGAACAGTGAGCGGTGGCGTTGCGTCTGGATGAACAGGACCCCATGGTGTGGAGGGCTGGATGAACAATAGACGGTGGAGGGGTGCCCGTGGAGGGGTGGTTGAACAGGACTCCGTGGTGTGGAGGGCTGGATGAACAGTAGACTGTGGAGGGGTGCCCTTGGAGGGGTGGTGAACAGTAGCCGGTGGAGTAGCGCGCGGTGGAGGCTGGATGAACAGGAGCCCGTGGAGGCTGGAGGAGGTCGACGATAGCCCGTGGAGGCTGGAGCAGGTCGACGGTGGAGATGAACAGTATCCCGTGGAGTCCCGTTTTGCGGTACGCCACACCCCTCCCGATGAACAGGACCCCCGTTTCGACCTTAGGAGGTCCGTTTCGTCCGTTTTGCGGTGCGCCACACCCCTCCCGATCAACAGGACCCCCGTTTCGACCGTAGGAGGTCCGTTTCGTCCGTTTTGCGGTACGCCACACCCCTCTCGATCAACAGGACCCCCGTTTCGACCGTTGGAGGTCCGTTTCCTCTGTTTTGCGCTACGCCACACCCCTCCCGATCAACAGGACCCCCGTTTCGACCGTAGGAGGTCCGTTTCCTCCGTTTTGCGGTACGCCACACTCCTCCCGATCAACAGGACCCCCGTTTCGACCGTAGGAGGTCCGTTTCCTCCGTTTTGCGGTACGCCACACCCCTCCCCATGAACACGACGCATTCCGTTGCCTCCCCATGAACACGATGCATTCCGTTGCCTCCCCATGAACACGACGACGACGCTGTTTCTCCGTTCTGACCCAGCAATGTACACGAGCCCTCGCCGTACGTATGCGCGAGTAGGCGTTCGAGACCCTGCCCGTATGTACGTACGTGGCCGTATTTTCTTTCTTGCACCCTGGCCGGTGTACGTACGTGTACATGCTACGTGCGTGCCTCTACTACGACACGTACACGCCTCTACTACGACACGTGCGCGCCTCTACGTGGACCAGTATATATGTACGTACACGTTCGCGAGCAGAATGACAACGCTACGTACGCTTCGAACAGGTGGGTCCCGACTATCAGGCACTTCCTTGCCTGCGAAGATGTAGCTGGTGGGTCCCAGCAGTCAGGGGGGCGAATCGTTTTGGTTTTTTTTGCCCGGACGCACTTCCTTGCGTGCGAAGATGTAGCTGGTGGGTCCCAGCAGTCAGGGGGGCGAATCATTTTTTTTTCAGACGCACTTCCTTGCGTGCGAAGGTGTAGCTGGTGGGTCCCAGCAGTCAGGGGGAATAGTTTTTTCATGAAATACGGTGGCCCGTCCGATGGGTCCCTGCTGTCAGGTGGAGGAATCATTATTTTCCGGGTAATAAGGACGCACTTCCTTGCTGCCGCCGTGGACCCAGCTGTCAGCCTCTCCACGTAAAGTCCACGTCCGATGGAAGTCGTTCCTTGACAACGTTGACAACGCCATGCCGAGAGCACCGGGGCGGTGGACGACGGCGAGGCCTAGGAAGGGGACGACGCAGAGCCGGTGAAGACGCGGCAGTGGATGCCCATGCGGAGAGGAGTATGAGGGTTCACTCGTTCGGCTGCGGTGTGAGGCTGCCGTCGCCGCAGGGGCTGGCCAGCAGTGGGAATAATAGGGGTGGTGAGGCCTCCGCGGCAGCACAGCCGGCTACAGGAGGCAGGAGCAGGCGGCACGACCGGCGCTGCTTTGGGCGGCTGGAGTAAGAAGACCAGAGGTTGAAGAAGCACTACGGCCGTTGGATGGACATCGTACGGTCACTAAAGCTAGAATCGTTTATATTGACTAAGTTGACAAAGCCTTTGGTACGCTCCAACTTAGTAGGCCCACAGGTAAGCCTCCGAAACGGTGTGCCCCAGATGTCAGGGGGAGGAATCATTTTTTGGGCGGCCGAAGCTAAGAATATCCGAGATTGAAGAAGAAGCACGACATCCGTTGGATAGACATCCAACGGCCACTGCTGCTAGAACCGTGTGTTGACTATAATAAGTTGACAAAGCCTTGCATACGCGCAACTTAATTTTTTTAGGGGACGCGTCACTTAGTAGGCCCACAAGTGTGTGGCAGAGAACTTATAGCCCATTTGCGTTTTGTAAGAATGTACAGCCCATTTTTGAATTCTAACGGAATTTACAACAGCCCATTTACAGTTTGTTAAAAGTACAGCCCATTTTCTAGCTAGGACAACGATTAATAATTTCAACCAACCGTTGAAGACAGAATTCAATAAAATTTCCCACATTTTGATGGGATCCGAAATATTTTTATCAAGAAATTTCTAGTCAGATTAAATATAAATTTGTATTACGTAAAAATCCAACGACACATTGCCCGCGCAACAATGAAAATTTAAGATTTTCAAAATCCATAAATAATATTTTATAAACTAATTTCGTGTTTGGTGCATTTTTTTATAGTTACTGCCCAGTTTTTATAATTACATCCCATTTATTATTTTTTAAAGCACATTTTCCTGTTAAGCCTAATGCATCCCTCCTAGGAAAGATTTGCAGCCCAGCGGGGCGAAAAATAACAAGTTGACCTAGCCTGGGTATTCCTCAAAAAGACGTATAGCTGGGCTATCCATTTTCATCTTGAAAAAATTAGTATCTGGGCTGGATATCTGGCCTGGGCTAGACGGGCCACAGCCCGCCCAGTTAATACCCTGCTCTCCTCTGAACAACAACGAAATCATCGCCAAGAAAAACTCTGCAGTGCTCACGCCTCAAAAACACAAATACTGCTCGAGCTGCTTGGTCCCAGCTGTCGGCCGCACCTTGTGCAATTCTCTCGTTTATATTGACTACATAGGTTGACAATGGTGTGGGACCGTGATGTCAGGAAACCAGGAGAAAGCAAAAAAAAATAGAGTTGTACATAATAAGGAGGCACTTGCGTACGTACGGCTATGGCCCTAGTGGGTCCCTAGTGTCATCCAGTCAAAATAAAGTCATCTCCTGAATCCTCATGTTCATTGACGATGTTAACAATGCTCGGCGCCACGGCGAGCGCAACAACTCGAAGAACAACGGAGAGGGCCTCGCGGGCCCTACGGATGGTCTGATACAGCGCCCGCTGCCCATTCAGGAACCAGGATCATCGGACACCTATGACCACCTTCGAGAAACTGAGACGGCATGAAACGGTAAGGCCGCGCTTGGGAGCTCTGGTTTATTTCAAACCTGTATTAACATACAAGTGTAATTTACTCGTCATCGGAAACAACGCGTAAAATACAGGCGTAATGAAACTGAGGGCCCGAGGTCTGTAAGTAAAACCGGCGGGTTACGCGTGTAATTTGAGAGACCAGTGTATATTTTACGAGCACTGCTATATGGACGACATTACCAGACGATACATGCACGACGTGCATATCATGCCATCCATGGGCAAGGCTGAAACAACAGCTAACGGCTAGATTAGCAATTGTCCGAGTGTCGTTCAGCGTTTCTATCGTGTGTGAAATACTTCCGATATTTTACTAGCCGAGACCATCTGCTTTAATTTACAAGCGTCAGTTTTACAAGCGGTTTTGGTTGGAAAACGATGATCCAATCACGGCCTAATATCATGAGTTGGTCGGAAGATCATATGGTTTCACGTCTAACCTACCCGACTTGTCATATAGGCTATGAATGAAACATCAGACGATGAACTTCTTAAGCACGGAAACAACAGAAGAGGATGATCTTCTTAACAAGAAAATCACTGGCATTAGATTGACATGCAAAACAATATGAAGCATTATTCTCAGGAGGCATGGTGAACAGCTCGTGATGCCGCATGCCACAACATTCCAAGCTCAACTTTGCAATCAAACACAAGGCCTGGCATTACATAGACAATATTCAGAACAAACTCTTAACACAGGAATATCTCCGCAGAGTAACTATTTACTTCTAAACTGAACACAGGAATAGGAAAAAACACTCGACGCTGCTCACAGCAAGGGCGTCCCACTCAAAAATGTCAAATGCATGTCTACTGGCTAACATCAATGAGCAAATTTTGACAAGGTTTTCCAATTCCAATATATTAAACTAACGTCTTCTTGCTAACATCAATGATTAAACTTTGACAAGCTTTTCCCATTCAAAATATGTAATGCCTATGATCGTGGAGTCCTGTCGTAGCTTCTTGTACTTGTTTGGGCACTTTTTGCCCAGGGCACTCCACGTGTTGTTAAATTGCCAATGGTCCCTGTAGACTAGTCATGTCACCGGTGTCTAATAATACTCTGTAAAGCTTCTCGGTCATTCCTTCTATAATGTAGCGCAAATAATGACTGCTTCTTTTTGCAAAGTGGAATGACCAACTGGACCCCGTAATGCAGTAGTTTGCCTTGGACACATTGGCTCCTTTTGTGCAGTTCAACTAAAATCGAAGTCGGAATAAAACCGAGCTTTAATTTTGATATCCCTGTAAGCAACAATAGGTATAAGGGAAACAATTACTGAGAAATAACGGTTGATGACTTGTACTCCAAGAAGAAAAGCATCTACTGATCTACTTTATCTTAATGGGAAACAAAGCAGGAGAGTAGCAATTCTCCATCAGTGTGATTCATTCATATTGAATGAGACATTATCTTAACAATGCCTTGTTTCAACATGTATAAAGAACGACAAATCAGAAAAGTACCATTCCTAAAACAATGCAACTGATTCATTTTAACAGAGACATTATCTTACCAATACCTTGGTTAAACATGTAGAAAGAACTACAAAGCAGGATAGTACCATTCCTAACAAGTGTTGCAGTTTTGAACTAAGATTCAGTAGTTAATTAATTCTGAGAGTGGCATTGCTTAATTTTACCAGCGGCATTAGATTAACGAAAAGAATAAACAGTTCTAGGGGAGAGTGGGCGCAACAACAGTATGTGCTTCCATCTACTTATAAAGGGGGTGATGCAGAGTTTGTTGTAACAAAGCGACAAGCATCATGTCTGGGTTGGTCCCATTTTTGTTCACTACTTAATGGGAAAAGACAGCAATACAATAGCTTCAATTCAACATTTATTTAAAACAGTACCAATACAAGTAGCACAACATCTCAAAGCACACTGCACAATCATGTGGATGAAATACGAATCTGCCAACACGAATAGGAAATCCAATCTCGTTTTGTGCAGTTGCACTAAAATCAAGCAAAGTGTTTCGCGTAGCGAAGCAAATTGTCGCAATAGCAACAAGTTGAATAGATATCCCTGTTTAAACAGAGGCAAAAAAGGAATCAGTTACTGGCTAATAAAGGAGGATGAAACATGCTGCCACAAAAATGGTAATCCCGCCAATCCCTAACAAGTGTTGCAGTTTTGAAATAAGATTCAGTAGTTAATTCTGAGAGTGGCATCAATTACTGGCTTATAAAGGGGGTGATGCTGAATTTGTTGTAACAAAGCAACAAGCATCATGTCTGGGTTGGTCCCATTTTTGTTCACTACTTAATGGGAAAAGACAGCAATACAATAGCTTCAATTCAACATTTATTTAAAACAGTACCAAAACAAGTAGCACAACATCTCAAAGCACACTGCACATCATGTGGTTGAGACCACGATTTGAAACAACTCGCCACGAAGACTGGAAACAAATCTCGATCTCCTTTTGTGCAGTTCCACCAAAATTAAGCAAAGTCACCGGTGTGACATTCAAGTTGAACTTCACAAAACACTCTTAAAACATAAGTGTTTCGAGTAGCGAAGCAAAATGTCGCAATAGCAACAAGTTGAATCGATAGCCCTATTTTAACAGAGGCAAAAAAGGAGACAATTACTTGCCGATAAAGGAGGATGAAACAAACGGTGACAGAAAGAAGCATCTAACTTATCTTGGATGGAAAACAAAGTAGGACAGTAGCTTTTCTAAAATGGTTGCATTGATTCATATTAACAGAGACATTCTCTTGAAACAACATTCGTTAAAAATGTAATTTACTTTTAACAGTGGCATTGCCTCAATTTTCCGGCGGCATTCTTAGATTAACAACAACAAAATAGTTGTATGGGACATGCCAGCACCATGTGCGTCCACCCGTATAAATGATGCAGAGTATGTAGCCAAGCAGCATATATGCGCTGGTCCCATATTTGTTCTCTTTGAACCTTCTTCCTATGTGAGGGCAGCAAATCTAGTCCTGCACAAACTACCCGACACCCCAGTTTCTTTCCCTTTTAAACAAAGAGATCGGTTCCTTACAGATGTGTGTACTGGGTTACCCCCTTTTTCCCTTTTCGACCTACAAAGTGGCTGGATAGCCAGTCTATACTACTTTCCGCCCCTCCTTTCCTCATTGAACCACGTCCTAGATTCTTGATCCAGCCCACCGCACCCTTCTTTCCTCTTTGAACCAAGACCTAGATTCGACTACAGATCGAAAAAGATCCACATGCAGCTAGAGCAATGACGGTTTCAAAGAAACTTACACCTTAGGGTCGTCGGGATGTGGCAAGGCGTGTGGCGGGAGGCCGGATCTGCCCACACTACGTACGGTAGCGAGGAAGAAGGTGTCGGTGGCCCTCCCGCACAGGCGCCGGGTGAAAGAGAACATCGCAGCCGGCAGTGGATTGCCTCCCTCGCCGAAGGCGATAGAGTGAACGCTGCACCTCCTCCCCTTCCCGGTGCGACGGGATACGGACGCCTCCTTCACCAGCTGTGAGGGGGGAGAGAGAGAGAGAAGAGGCCAACGCAGTCCTGTTTAGATTTGGTGAAGAGAGGGTGAGAGACTGTGAATATAGCAAACCCTAGCAAATGAACGCTGAGCCTCTAGCGTGTAACATATATGTAGTGCGGCGAGCGTGTGGAGAGTGCAAACCCTAGCGAACAAGCGCCGAGGCTCCCGCTTATATATATACTACTGTAGTACGGACTGAGCTCCGGTGCCTTCACTGCATAGTGGAGTGGTTTTCTTATTCTCTCCATAACAATCGTTTTGTGTAAGTACGAAACGAAACTCATTATTTAATGTATAGTGAAGAAAACTAGTACTACTTCCGATGAACTAACGATCCACGCCCACGCGTCCTGGTCGCACTTCCTGTCCTTCACATGTGGTACACTACCCTCCCTTAAGTGAACAACCACACATGCGCCAAATTATCGGAAACGTGTGAGAGTGTGTACAAATAAAGAATTTTAATTTCAATTATAGGAAAGGTTTGAGAGTATTACAAAGTTTGACTTCAGTCAAATCTAATATGCAGAGTAAATAAAAATGGAGGGCTACTACGTCCATCCGGGTTTTTAGTCCACAACATTTTTTAAATCAAAGTTAATAGCTGGACAAATAAAATTACAGGGGAGCTGGAGACAAAGTTGTGAGAAGGCTTAGAAATCAATACAAAACTTATGCTCTTAGTACCAACGTCGATCCTTCTTCGAGGAAACATTTGGTTCATAGCCAATTGTGTGGTAAAATTGCACCAACGTGAAAGACGACTGCATCTCCAACACAACCAAGGTGAACTGACGAAGGATATCATCTTTGTGCGTAACAAGCAAAGAGCACTGATGGAAGACAGCTTGTTTTTCATTGAAAATCGATCAGCTTCACCAGCCGACGCAACCATGAGGCGCAACCATGAGCATCGATAGGTCATCGTGGTGATGCATCATCCATTTGGCATCAAGTTTGGGTGAGGCACCTATGAAGTTCGACAAATCCTCACTGTGGTCTGTTTCTTCTCAGTAATCAAGCTCGAGGAAGGAAGAACCACATGGCAGAGGACAGTGAGGCGGAACAACAATGGCCATCCAATTTTGTGCAGTTCCACTAAAATTGAGGAAGACATGCCCGGGTATGGAGACACGCATCGCTGTTTCCAAAAATATAAAAGAGGGTTAGCAACGACATCTCAATTGTCAATAAGAATTAATGAAAAGTACACCAACAAACAGAAGCATCATAATTATCTTGATGGGAATAATACCAGGATACCCGAGAAAAAAAGCATTTCTTCATTTAACCAGTGATAGTACTACCACCATATGGACAATGACCACACAACCACCATGTACTTTTTGTCGAAACAACATGTATACCTCCACCGAGGCATAAATCAGGACAACTTTTCGAGTGACATTTCCTCTATAATAGTACTAGTAGGTGATGTTGGACCAGCCGACGAACCCTAGCTACTGTGCATGGGGAGCTGGGGAGTAGTCGCATAGAAGAAAACCCGCACGCAGCGACCTGGGGAGCTGGACCAGTACAAGAAGTTATACCTCAGGTGGGCGAGATGTCATTTAGGCGGGCGGGCGGGATCTACCCACGCGACGGCAGCGAACAAGGTCGCGAAGCATCTTCGTCCGCGCCAGCGCCGGCTCCGAGAGGACGGTGCGCATCGGCTTCCTCCGTCGCCGACGGCGACAACGTCAACGCTGCACCTCCTCACCTCCCGCAGCGGACGGGATTCGGCCGGATCTGTGACCACCGGTGAGGAGAGAGATAGAGTGGACACTGTCATCTTGTTTTGATATGGAGATGGTGAGAGAGCGAGACGCGAGAAACTCTATCAAACAAGAGGCTATAATGGAGTAAAAAATCTCTCCATAGCAGTGGTTTTAAATAGAATACGCGCGTTCCCGGAAAGAAGAAACGAAAACTGGCGGACAATTTTTTAAGGGTCTGTCTAGGACACATCTAGATGTGACATAGTTATGTCACATCTAAGTTGATGTCCACTCTGTTTGTGGTCTATTTTTTCCTAGTTTTTTTGTTTCTTGTTGCTACATTATATACTTGTGGGAGCTTAGATGTGATATCCTTAAATAACATCTAGATGTGAATTAGACAAACTGATTTTCTAACGTACCAAGAAAGAAAACTCGATCAAAAACACGCCCCCACTTCCAGGTCGCGAGAGTCGTCGCGCACACACACATAGACATAGACATGCATATTCATGTTTACGTAAAATTCCATTTCCATCTCCATCTCCAATCATATTTGTCTAACTGGCACATTATTTACGTTGTTAATTATATACGCAGCAATATTAACGTACATCATCTCTTGTTTGCGCACGTCTGGACCGCTGCCACGGCCGGTCCTGACCAACCTGAACCCTCTTCATCACCCGCGCATGCTTCCCGCCCGAAACGGTCAGTGCCGCATTCATGCCCGGCCAGAGCGGGCGCGACCTCTCACTGGAGCCGGCATTGAAGCGACGCGCCGGCCGAGAGAGCGTCGCCCGCGCCGCTTCCGGGTGCACGCGGCTGCTCCGCGTTCAAAGGTTGCAATAGCCGGCTACAACATGCATGTAAAAAGTTCTTGGGAGTCTGTGCTACAGCTACTGTCCTCCCCCAACTCGTCAATCTCTTCCAGTAGTGCTAGTACTCCATGGTGCGATCCATTGACAAGCAGGCGGGAAAGTTATCGTATACTCGGTTTGCGGTGAGTGGCATGCCGAGCGACCATGTGGGGTCAAGCCGTGGAGGAGGGTGAGACACAAACACGACAGACGTGATTGAAACGTTGGTTTTGCTCGATGGCGCGATCCAACGAAACGAAACGTTGGTTTCTCTCCGTTTCCATTTTTTCTCCGGAAAAACGGAAACTTTCCACTCCATTTTCATTCCTATTCCAAGGTTGCCCCGTTACAACATTCCATCAAATACAAAGGAAAACTAACATGCATGCTGATGCATCTCAATGATTCACAGATCATAGCCAATATTTACTTCACAACTAAAGAAAAAAGTTGTGAGAGCATGTACGAAAGAAAAACTACTGATGTGGTCACTATGACTTAAACCCTAAACCCTAAACATGATTTAATTTCCTGGCCAGGTAGAACCTGTCGAAGGAAAGACGGCTGGCGCTTTTGTGCAGTTCCACTAAAATCGACCTATGCATCCCTGATGGCAAAGATATTGAAGAAGTGTGATTAGAATAATAGTACTAGCACTAGTTCATGAGACATAAACTCGTCATAAGTAGAAGCCGGTAGAAGTAGAGAAAGATCGACATGGAGATGGAGCTACGGCAGTGGAGCAAGCCGGCTCCAAAAGGAAGATGGACTACCTGGGACGTCGGGCTGTAGCTAGAAGGGCGGTTGGGACGCGGCATCGGCCAATACCGCGGTGACCCCCGATTGGGACGCACCGACTGTGGGTTTTCTCCCTCGCTGATGTCGACCGTGTCTACGAAGAACATTGTTCCCTTCCCCCAGCTGCGGGATCAGGCCCGTCGTTCTATGCTTGCGAAGAGAGCAACCTAAGCAAGCAGGCTTGTAGCTTAGGCTCCTGCTAGTGTATATATAGTGGTTTTCTTTTTCTCTCCATATCAACCATTTTATATTGCGTACGTGTCATTCAAGAGTGAAATGATGGTTGCTTCTTCCGACTAACTTACTGTGTGATTTGACTGCTCCTTAGTGGCCCCTACACGTACTCCCCCTACGTGTATGCAACAGTCACACGTACACATGGACGCAAAAACGCGCGCGAAGCCCTAATGCATGCATGTCCGAGCACACAACGGAACACACACGGTCACGCTCAAGTGCTCAACCTACACGTGCCTGCACACACATACTCAGTCAGGGTGAGCTAGTGATTGTATAAACACCAGAAAATATATATATTGAGCGCAATGAGCGTATTATGAAGTCCACTGACCATATTTTTACAAATATACAGTGACAGACAGTGTATTTATCTCGTTTGAAATTAAGCCATATTAACCGGAGAGGAGGCAGTATGGACTAGCATTACTTTGCTGTGTCCCGTCAACTTGCCGAACGAGGAGAAGGTTGCAGGACAGGAGAAGCTTGCGCGTAGTGGCTCGCAGGACAAGGAGAAACTTTTGACTAATGCAAGCTCTCCCTCGCTCAGGCGGTGGACGTGCAACAGTTAATTTGGTGTCAGATTGCCAGAAGCATACACTATACTACTAGTGCTATTATTGTTCGACTTCCCGAATAGGCGAACAGCCAAGCGCAAAGTTTACTAGTACTACTACTATAGTCTATAAAGGTACGTACTATACTAGTACTAGGAACCAGATGGAGGAGCGTCTGCACTCTTATTATAATTTTAAAATGTGATAAAGCAATCTTCAACACATTTGGTTCTCTTCGAGGGTTCTCGCATGTGATAATGGAAGTTGATTGCATGGAACACTCGCCACAATTCTCGCTTAATTCTGGCTCATATCCTGTAACAAATAGTAGCGCTCGGTAATATTTCCTCTTTTTTTGTTATCCAACATGTAATGAATGATATCGATCAACCAACCATGCTCGAATATATCTTGGCCTCCGTGCGAGCTCGTCTGTGTGTTCTCACTCCTCGTCTCTCTCAAGGAACGGTGGGTTGCCTCTTTGCCGTCAATTGAGATCGGTTTGCTCACACTCCTATCCCACATGTCAGTGATATGCCAAGAGGAGGTGCGTTGACCGACTGGCCATACGCGTACTTGGTTTTGCACCTTCATACTACTCCTCCCTCCGTCACAGTTTACAGGGCGCGCTTCATTATGATGCATTTCTCTCAATGCATTTCCACCACCAGAGAGACTTTAGACGCGTTTGGTTTAATGCTCAATTAATTAGGGCATGGTAACCGCAATCAAGTCCACAATTTTCTCTCCATGTACTGTACTACTACGGAGTGGAGTAAATGCATGCATGTGTGTACCCGGGGTGGAAGCACTGCATGCATGTGTGTACGCATTATTCCCTCTAGTAATAGACGCCGTGCTATAACTACCAATGCTATTTTTCAGGCCGATCGCTAGTCGCCTTGGTCCCACAGATTTTTTTCTTTTTTCTGAAGCACGCTGTATAAACAGTGACGGATGGAGTAGTATGAGCGGATTCAAAGAAGAGCGTATTGATGGTTGCTTCTTCAGAGCAACTTACAGTGGGAAAGGTGGGGCTTATGATTTGACTGCTCATTACTCACTATTAATGCGGTGCAACGATCGGGCCGAGTGTCCCAAGCTGTTGTGCACTACCCCCTCGGTGCTTAAATATACTCTGGAGTATTTGTCTTTCTAGAGATTTCAACGAGTGACTACTCAAATATTTGTCTTTTTAGAGATTTCAAATGGACTGGCACATACGGATGTATATAGACATATTTTAGAGTGTAGATTCACTCATTTTGCTCCGTATGTAGTCACTTGTTGAAATCTCTAGAAAGACGAATAGAATATTTAGGAACGGAGGGAGTACACATACGAAGCAAAATGAGTGAATCTACACTCTAAAATATGCCCGTTTGAAATTTGTAAAAAGACAAATATTTAGGAATGAAGGAGTATAATTTTGTGCATGGCACATGGACCCGGATGATGAAGAGGCTTCTGGCAATGCTATCAAGCTTCCATCATTTGTTTACATAATTGACGTACTATACAAATAATTTTCCAGCGACATGAAATTGTACAATGGTGTGAGCTTTCAGCTTTTGTTTCGCGTGTCTTGCCATCGATGCTCTTTCGGAAACAATAAAAAACTAACTTCCTTGCTAATGCATGTCAATTATTAGCAGATCAGAGCTAATAATTACATCACAACTGAAGACAGAGTTATGAGAAGGTGTTAAATTAAAATTGATCCATCCTTTCATTGGCAGCAACATCCCCCCAGCTCTGTCTAAATCAACAAGGCATGTTGGGAAAAAAAGTAGCTGTCTGGAGCATGCAACATTCCGATCATTTTGTGCAGTTCCACTAAAATAGAGCTGAGCATCCCTGTTCCAAAGATATTAAGTGTGATTACGATAATAGAGGACTGCTGATGAAACAATAAACACACAAATAGAAGCCGGTCACCTTTGCAGTCTCTCTTAAGACTAACTAGTTGGAGAAGATTAGGCTCGGAGTTGGATGAGGAGGATAGAGCAAAACCAATCTCCCTTTGTGCGGTCGCACTGAAATGTAGAGACGTTGCCCATGTGACATTTTAGTACAACTGCACAAAACACTCTTAAGAAAAAAGTGATTTGTGCAGTTCACCAAAAGGTCGCAATAGCAACGAGTAGAAAGGAAACAATTACTGGCCAATAACAGTTGATGACACATGCGACGACAAAAAAGAAGCATATTCCTTGTCCTAAGGGAAGATAACAACACGGTTGTGTTTGTCTAAAATGGTGTGAGGACGAGAATGCAATATGGAAAGTACGTCGGACGAGCTACGTTTTAGGCAAAGAACTATGGAAGATCCACATGCAGCGACGTGGGAAGACGGGCAGTGGAGCAAGGCCGGAGGGGATACCTGGAGGTCATCGGGACGTAACTAGGTGAGCGGCGGCGGGCGGAATCTGCGAGCAGGTGGCGTAGGCCCTGCCGCACCAGAGCTTGGTCAGAGAGAACGGCGTGTACCGCAGATCGGGACGTGCTGCCTCGGCGCCGTCAAATGAAGAAACGATGCACTTCCTCCCTTTCCCCCGGCGGACGGGATGCGGCCGGGTCAGTGACCAACGGTGAGAGAGAGAGAGGCCACCGCACTCCCTTTCCCCTGGCGGACGGGATGCGGCTGGATCAGTGACCAACGGTGAGAGAGAGAGAGGCCACCGTAGCCTTGTGTGAGATACTCTAAAGAGCGACAAACCAGGCAGGCAGGCTCCATTGTATATAGTGAGCGGACTACCTTTTTCTCCATAAAAATTGTTCTATATTCTGTGTACGTGCCATTGAGCACTATAACTTTATTTAAAATTAACGCTTCAACACGTCAAGTCGAACTTTGTTTCGTGCACGCGTGGTACATGACCTCCCTAGGTAAACAACCGCTACAGGCGTTCAAATTAGCACGTGGCTGCCATTTCGTAAAGAAATGAGCTCCATCGTGTACCCACGTGGGTGTGGCTAGGCACGAAGCGTGAGTACGTGCACGGTGCACCTATTCTCTTCTTGTATACGTACACCACCTACGTGGGGTTGTGAGAGAGAGATACGAACCTAGAGAGATATAGTGTGTGAGTTCTTGAGAGTTTTTTTGGGGGGGTCAATCAAAAAATGTAACATATGCAATGTGTGTGAAATAGAGTCCTGGATATAACATATATATAGAGGGGGCGATCCACGAGAAGAGAGTGGAGGTATCATCGGCTTGAGGTGTCCATAGAATCAAGAGAGGGATGATGTGTGTGTGTGTGTGCGCGCGCGATCGATAAAGAGTGCCATCGAATTTGTGTGTGCCCACGTCAAAGATATAGAGTGGCTGGCCTACTGGAACGTGAGATGGGACATGTGCAGTTTGTCTCTGTGGCATGGATACCTACCTGCAGCGCTCGACTATCGGTGTGTGGTGGGGGAAGAGGGAGGCCCAATTAACTATAGAGGTACAATGGCTGGTATATGTGTGGAGGAGGAGAGAGGCCTACCTCATGTATTAAGGAGATCGATCTGCCTCATGTATTAAGGGAGATCGATCGGCATCCATGCATATGTGCAGGAGAGGAATAAGGTTGGGAGAGAGACAGAGCTAGAGTGTTGGAGGGGGTGGTAGTGGAGTTGCTTCTAACAAATGGTGGGATAGGCTTGCTAGACAAACGGAGGGCACGCCCGCAATATCAATAAGAGAGGAGATGGCTGCTTGTTGTCTGTGCACGTGCGTGTGAGAGACGGGTCAGGAGGCATGCACGAATGATGAGGGGGGACGATGTGGCTGTGGTAAGCAGACGTAACTACATAGGAAGATCAATCGCCCTTTGTTAGAGAAAGGAGAGACATAACTTGTGAGGTACGTCGATCGATGGGGGGGTAGTTAAAGTCGATCTAGGTATATGTTGGGAGATCGATCGGTATACATGCATGTGTGTGTTAGAAGCAAATGAGGCACGAGGAGAAGGATAGAGAGAGAGGGATGCATGTAGGAGGTGGTACGAGAGGCATACTATATCGAGGGGGAGGAGTGTGCGAGTACGAGAACGATGAAAAGAGTGGTGGGAGTGAGGCATGGACGGTGACAAGAGAAGAGGGGAAGCTTGTGTTTGTGCTAGGCACACCTGGCTAGAGAGGCATATCGATCGATGTGTGCCGTAAAGAAGGAGCTGGGGGCCTACACACACCGTGGGTGAACGACCTAAAGTGAAAAGACGAATTTGCGCGATGGAGCTAGAGAATGCTGAGGGAGGGTGAGAGGGATGCGGGCGTGTGCATGCACAAGAGAAAGTTAGCGCTAGCTACAAAGATAAGAGGGTTGTGTGGGTGTAAAAGACGAATAGAGATCATATATACTTCATTATAAAAAGCGAATTCGGATATTTGAAGAATTTATCATAGTGTTTCAAACCGACGCATGTGTGAATATATATAACGGTGATACACATGGTGTGGTTATGAACATGTTATACTACATTTAATATATTTTATCTCTACTCTTATAAAAAACGGAGTTGTTGATGATGGTGTGCCTGCCATCCTGCATTATAGGCCGTCCGATTTATATCTGGCGGATAGCAAGGAAACTATGATGGTTGAAGTTGGCAACAATCATGATTGTAGATTCTTATTGAAATAGAGAAACGAATTCAAATTTAGTTCGAATTGCAGCGGTAGTATAGACATTTGGAATGCACTAAAATGTTGGTATGAGTAGGTTACATGCATTATACAGCAAGCGAAAAAATTTAATCGGACATAACATGGATTCATACTCCCTCCTTCCATCTATATAGGGCGTAATGAGATTTTTAAGACCGCCTTTGACTATTGACAAGATTAATAGTACATGACATGCACAATGTGAAAATTATATCATTGAAAGAACCTTTCACAGACAAATTTAACGGTGTGCTTTGTGTAAGTTGCATGTCATATATCATTGCTCTAATATTTGGTCAAAGTTAGCATCGAAAAACGCATTAGGCCCTATATAGATGGAAGGAGGGAGTAGCTTTGAATAGCATTTGTATAGTAAAATGGGGCAAGACTCTCTCTTTGTGTGGTGTGAATAGTTTTATTTTTTTCGTTTTCTTTTGGTTGAGGGAAGTGCGAATTGATTTGGTAGGTACAAGTACAATATTACTACATGTTAGGCTTGTCCCTAAAATTCAACCCGCGTCTTGTTATATCCCGAAAATTCAGATATCGTGCTCCCAAAACTGGCGCCTTCACAACCCGCGCCTTGTTCTCCCAAAATTACAACGCGCGCGAAAACTCCCTCTAGCTGCCAAATCCCGACACGCGAAATCCCCCTTCTAACCCTGAGCCGAAAGGGCCGCTAGTTCAAATCGGTGGGGGGTAGTTTTGTAACACACCCTACATTTTGGACAAGCGCGTCCCTAAGTCATGCTTCACCCCCTCCCATCGCCCCCTTTTCGCCATTCGAAATCCCAGGCCGCCATAACCTCTCCGCTCCAGCCGCGAAACCCCACCCTCCTCCGTCCGCCACATCACCGCTACCTAGACGGAGCCTCTTCCCCGACGAAGTCGTCCACCGCAACAGCTTGACGTCCCTCGTCCACCTCCCCGGATGAGGATCCGTTGTCCATCTCGCCGTCCCGCCGGTTCAGCCGCCCCGTCCTCCACCTCCAAGGAGCTGCTCCGACGATCGCCTCGTCTATCATGGCTGCTCCATCCCCACAGCACCACCTGAACCTGCTCCATCGGAACCACAGCATCCTCACCGACTCCTTGGACGAAGCCGAGGCCTATTCGGCGCCACCAAAGAGGTTGTACACTCATCGCATCGCACCTTCTCCTTAACTCGACCTCCCGGCGCCGACGGTGCTCCATCCCGCACCCCCATGGAGTGGCGTCCATACCGGCCGGGTTTGCTGCTGCTGCTCCGGCTCTCGCTCGCTCGCGCTGCTGCTGCTGCTCCGGCTCTCACTCGATCGCTCGCTCGCCCAGCTGCTGCTGCTGCTCTCCCCCTCGCTCGTGCTGCTGCTCTACTCTGATTAAGCCACACTTCAGTCGACTGAATCGACTTTTGGGTCAGTCGATTTTCAGGGGTTGGGGAGGCTCGCCGGAGTTAAGGAAGAACCACCCGCAGCGGGGACGGGGGCTCGCCGGAGAGGTACCCCACTATCTATCTTAGGGTTCAGGGTGGGGCGGGGGGCCTAGAGGGCTGGCCGGGGCGGCGGTGGCGAGTTGTTTCGGGCGGCGAGGCGGCGCTGGGGCCGGCGGTTCGGCCAGTGGTGGCTGGCGGCTCAGGGGGGTGCAGGTTGAAGATGAACTGCAGGCCCTCCCTAAACTACATGTCAAGTGCCTCTCTGCTACCATTGCGTTCAGTTTCGACAGTAGCATTCAGATTCCACAGTAAATTTCAGTTTCGACAGTTAAGTTCAGAGTCAACAGTTTTTACCTCATCTGTTGTAGTCAGGTGGTTTTTGGTGATGTTAATTTTACATCCATTTTACATCATCTATTGGAGATGCTATTAGAATCCCACTTGAGATTGACGATGTCTGTCTTGTGCTGCTTCAGCCTTGACGTCTTACGGCTCACCGGAGCTGCTCCAACGACAGAACGATCCATCACAACAGAGCAGTGCCCTGGACGCCGTCTACAGATTCCTCAGATCTTCCTCCACACCTCCGACAGCCACCTCTGCCTCAACTGCTTCAGCGACCAACCCAATGATGCTGAGGTCGACACGGCTACGGCAAAGAGGTTGTACACTTGTTGCATCACTTATTACTATACATTCACGTCGATCCATTAGGGCTATTTTGGTTCAACGGAAAAACGTCGATCCACTGGTTGTTACCATCACTCTAAATTTCTGCATGCTCTCCTTACATAATCTCACCATATTTTTTTCGTATGCATGTCAGATATTGTACACAGTCATGCTGAACATGTAGAGAAAAAGAGAAGAGTTTTGCGCGGCAATACAATGTCATGCAGACATCGCTCCATGGTGGGTTCAATGGCAAACCCTCCCCACCCCTCTCCAGATTGTAATCCAGAGGAAGATATCTGTTCTGAGGCAGATTCAGACGCCGCTGACCACTCCTATTTACCCCCCAAGGTGTTTGCTCTACCTTGGCATGATGATGTTAGTCATATCATGCATATGTTGCCTTGCAGTGCCTACTTTTGACATCATATATGTCATCTGCTTAGTTTAGACATGTTCTGTAATGCCACCTGTTTAGTTTCTATATCATATATGGGAATTATGCAGTCTCATGTCTTTTAGCCAGCCATAATATATGTGAAATGTGCAATGCCATCCTGTTTAACCAGGCATCATATATTTGAATGATATCTTGCCCATCCTTTTCTTCATTACATTTCCATTTGTCGACAATGTTTGTACATTAAACTACTCTTCCTGTGAATCAGCCATTTGGGTGGGAGATGGAAAAATCTGGAGTGAAAACAAGGCCTTCAGAGCAGACAGTGCTACCTGTCGAAGCAGATCTCTTGTTGGGTCCCGATAGCTCCTCAGAGATGGATTCAGAGACAGATGACCAGTCCTATTCCCCCACTGAGGTGTATGCTCTAACTTGGCACGGTTATACTGCTCATATCATGCATACGGTGTCTTGCATTGCATAGTTTAGACATCATATACACAATATTCAACACCATGTTCTTAGTTCAGACATCATATCGAATGCCCTCTGTTTAGCATATAAATCACATATGTGAATTAAATGATGCGATCCTGATTACTTAGATAACATGTAGGTGAATTATGTCATGCGATCCTGTTTAGTTATTCATCATATCTTTGAATTATGTTATGCTATGCTATCCAGTTTAGATAGACATCATATATGTGAAATTATGTCATGCTATCCGTTTTAGTTAAACAATATACATGTCAACTATTTCATGCCCTCTTTTTTCCACACTATCTATTGCATCTGTCTCTCATACAATGTCTGTACATTCAACTATGTTTCCTGTTTATCAGCCATTTGAATTGGAGCGGGTGATGCCAGTATCTAGCGGACTAAAAACACGGTCTTCAAATAAAACAGTGCTACCTCTTGGTGGAGATAGCACCCCGGTTGTACATGCACAAGAACCAGCCCTACCACACATAACCCAAACTCTCGCAGATTGTACCCCTACTGCGATGGACAGAGAACCAGCTTCACCCAATCTAACCCCAACCCCAGCCGATAGTAACCCAGTTCCTGTTGACACAGCACCATCTCCACCACAGAGCTCCCAAACAAGAGCAGTTAGTAAGGCAGCTCCAGTGCCCAAAGGGCCAGTACTATCACGGCGAACCCCAACTCCACCAGTTAGTACGCCTATTCCTGTGGAGGAAGCACAACCAGCTAGTCGTAGTTTAGCATCTATCGCATTTGATGTTGTTAAATCGTATGTGCGTATCTTCCCATCTTGGAAATATTATACTGAAGATGAAGGAAAATGCCAGTTGCAGGTGTTTGTCCAGGAGTTATGTGTAAGTAATGTTATTCATGGCAATTACTTTGCTTCGTCCCATACATCCTACCTCCATGATGGTTATAATACAGCAAATTTTCCCATTTTTCTCTATAGAGAAGGACCGATTTGGAAACTCAGGATGAGGTAACCTGTGCTAATACCTCTGCTATCTTCAAGAATGCTTGGTGGCAGTATCGGAATTACCTGAAGAAAACGTACTTCACCGGCAAAGAAACTCATCAAATTCCCTTACGTTCTCCTGAGACACATTTACTGGACGATGACTGGGAACGCCTTGTTCTGTACTGGTCCCGAACCAAGAATGTGGTAAGGTCTATGAGCTCATTTTCTATTTTTAAGTATTATATTCTTGCATCTTACTGTACTCTGTTCATGTAGAACAAGTGCCTAAACCTGAAGAACAACTGTTCTAATTTAAGATTCCATTGCTATCATAGTTCAAAAAAGCGCTAGGCGTTAATTGTGCGTTTTGCCACCGCCTTGCGCTTTACTGACCAAAACGCATGCTTATGCGCAGTTATGCACAGATTATGCGTAGTTATGCGCAATGCGTTTTGCCAACGCCTAGAGCCTAGGCGCGCTTAAGCGCTCGCTTAGGCACGCCTTGTTTAACTATGATTGCTTTGCTCTTGTATCACTGTATTTACTCATACAAACTTATTTTTAAATTGAAGGATCCAATCGAAACTCCAATGGCACAGCAGGTATGTTCACGCATGTTTCTTTAACAGGTTTGCTCTTATCAATAGCTCTGTTGATTTCAATTTCAATTGTGTGTACAGTTGACTTTCATATCATGCACATTACTAGCATCACAACAGAGTGAATAGTGTTGTTGTACATGTAGACCCGTGGTACCCATCTGAAATCTTGTTGTACCATGTAGTTTCCCACGCTTTGTATTCTTTCACTGCTACTTTGTCTTGAACTGATATGATTTGAACCATGTCTCTATTTTGATTTGGCAAGACAATGCAGTGACCATAGACATAGGTATATGTTTGTTTGATGCTTTTATTATGTACTACTAGTTGGCAATAGAAGACTTGGTAGTTTAATCCTGTCCAGCTTACTAATGAACTGGTTCACCGAAATGAGTTTCATATACTAGTACATGCTAAACTTGTTATGTGTCTGCTTGTTTCTTCTTTTAGATTGCTGACAGAATATTGGGGAAGAGTGCCTTATTAAGCAATGGTAAAGGAAGTAATGTAGATAAGGTTGAGGATAGTGACACATCCTTGTTGGTCTCCAACAAAGCTGATAAAACAGCTAAGGAAGACTATCTTGAAGACAGCGAGACAACCCCAAAGTCCTGTCTCGGTTTAGTGTTCGAGTTACTGGGCACTACCGCTTGCACAAGCTATTCCAACTCACTGTCTGAATCAGTTCGGTTTCTTGAGTCTCAACTACAAGCTGAAAGACATCGATCAGCTATGCTGCGACAAGAAGCGGAAGGACTGCGGAAGTCCCTGGAGCATTCAGATGCATACTTTCTGGTGCAACAACAAGCGTTGGAGGATTTTTGGGCCAAACAGGACAAAGCTAATCTGCTTGCTAAGCTTATTGCCAGCATGGTGGATACCCAGGATAACGTTTCTTGAGCTCTTCTGAAGTTGTTTCAGTTATGCTCATGTTTTGCTGCCGCATTTATTTGCACTGGTGTCCAATTTTGACGGCCAGTGTATGTAATGTGCTGCTTTGTTCCCTATATTTGCACTGGTGGCGAACTTTGATGCCCAGTGGATGTAATATGTGTAATAGCGGTAATAGGCTAGCGCTAATTGCTTGCTTATTTATTTCCTTATTGTCTTGTTTAGTTGTTTGCTTGTAGTCACTGCAGTTCTTTTTCTGTTTTTTTCTAGTGGCCACAATAGCCTATTTTTGGTAACTAGGCCAAAATAATCATGGCAACACACGGACTGTTGTAACCATGGGCCTCTTGCAGGCCGTATGATCCATGGGCATTCGTCCGTCCATACAATCCATCGGCCTTCTATACGAGCCTTAGGGTCCATGGGCCTTCTACGGGCCATAGGGTACATGGGCCTTCTACGGGCCGTACGATCCATGGGCCTTCTACGGGCTGTACTATCCATGGGCCTCATATGGGCCGTAGGATCCATGGGCCTTCTACGGGGCGTATCATCATTTCGCCAATCATGGGCCGTACTATTCATGGACCATAACGGGCCGTTAATAGGCCGTATTTGATAACTCTATGAAAACAGCCCAACGGGTTTTTTTTACATGAAAATGGCCCAACGTATTAACTGTCCGCAAAGGGGCCGACTGTAACGACGGGCTGAATTTGGCCCACAAGCAGAAAATGACAGTAACGGGCCGTATGTAACCGAATGCTGCAAATGAGCCCAAGAATCAATGGGCCCTAAGAAGGCCGAAAGATAACTTGGGCTGGAAACGGCCCAATGGAATAACGGGCCGTTAATGGGTATAAAGTGATACACTGTTCATTATGGGCCAGTTTCACCACGGGCCGTTAATGGGCCAAGAGTTACAAAGATCCTCATATGGGCCGAAAGAAGTCACGGGCCACACATGGGCCGGAAGTTAAAATGGGCTGAATCATATTGGACGGCCCAGATGACGCTACTGGGCCTAATTCAGATAGGGCGTAACGGGCCTTGGGTTAGTGGGCTGTAAATGGGCTATATGCGAACATGCCGTTAACAGGCTTTCCGTGGGCCGGCCCGCCACCTTTTGACCAAGTCAAACGGGCCGGCCTTTTCACAAGAATGGGCCTCTGTTGGGCCGTGCCACGTGTCGCCGTATCATAGGCGCCTTCGGTCCAATGAGCGGATGACATCTGTCCCAACGGTGAGCCGACACGTGTTTCCTCCAGCCAATGATGATTTTACACGTGGAAAATCCCCATTGGTCGGGGCTGTTAACGGGTTATCGGATCCAAAACCCAACCCGATAGCTTAACGGCGTTCCGTTACGGTGGATGCCACGTGTCGGTCACCCTTGACGAAAGCACTTCTGTGACGCGCGATTTATCGTCATGGAAGTGGACACTTCCGTGATGATAATTTTCGTAATGTCATGGAACACTTCTACGACAGCACAGGTATGACTATCTTGATTCTGTCATAAATTTGTCATGGATGTACATGCATGACAAAAAATGCGACCTACTGTGACAAACACGTATCATCACGGAAGTGTATTTTTTTTGTAGTGATAGTGTGGGACTACATTCAAATGGGCGAAGGCAGTCACAACCCTAGCTTTGGCCTTTGCTTGTCATTGCATATGCATCCATGCATCATCTTAAATTCAAAGAAATTGAATTTAGGGAATTCTCAAGCCTCAGAAATCTTTTAAAAATGATCAACATTAAAATATTTTCAAATGAGCCCAACAAAATGGTCCTGCTAATCTCTGAAAATATTGGCAAGAGCTAAAACTCAAACCAATATTTTTGGAATCACAGAAATAATTATTCTTGTGCCTTTGAATTAATTCACTAGCTATTTGAACTATGTTTATATTTACTATAAAATAGATATAAGCCCAATAATTTTGAAAGTTTGCATGTGGCTCTGAACTAGTTTCCTAAGTCCACATAATAATTTTCAGAAGCATAAAAATTGGTTTGGTTTGAAAACCAAACTCAAAACAAACTTCAAACGAAATAGAAAACAGAAACAAACAGAATAAAAGAGAGAGAGGAAAGCTTACCTGGCGCTTACCTACAGCCCAGAGGCCTCGCACTGTCCAGCCCAGGAGCTGGCCCAACCCACCACCGCTGCTAGTCGTCTCCCACCTCGTGCCAGAAGGACGCGAGGCGTGTGTTCGCCGCACGCTGGCACGCGCCCGACCACCTCCACCCTGCCTGCCTGTGCCTCGACCCACCAGGACGTCACCATGCCCGTCCCTGAACACAACCCGCTCACTCCCGTCCTCTCTCCCCTCCTCTGTTTCTCGCACGCAGCCACCGAGTGGAGCTCGTCGCAGCTGTGCACTGCCACCACGGCCACCGGCCCTCCCTCGCCTTGCCGACCCGCCCAGAAGAACCGCAGCGTCGTCTTCATCATCTACGAAGAGCCACGCGATGCCAGGTGCCCCGCATCGCCGGCAACCTCGTCATCTTCCTTCTCTGCCGCCGGAGATCGCCACCGACGTTCCGTCGCCTCCAAGCCGTCCCCGACCGCTCTGATATCACCGACGACCTCATTGTGAGCTCCTCCTTGTTCTCCCCCTCTTCCCACCATCGATTGCATCCCCTAGCCGCTGTTCCGCCATGGCCGCAGCCTCTCGCCGCCGCGTTCGTCGCCGCCGTCACTAGAACTTGCGCCCGACGTGTCTCCGCGCGTCGGCGTGCTCCCCATTCTCTGTAGTTGTTGCCTAGCCGCTTAGCTCGCCCGCTTGTGAGCCGCATCCATGTGCCCGAACAGAGCCGTGCTCCAGCCGCCGCCTTGCTCGACGCCGGCACCATTCCCGGCCACCCCAGCAACTCCCACCACCACCAATGGATGCGCGCTGACCCCAGCTTGCCGTAGGTCCAAACAGCGCTCAATTCCGTGGATTACAGCGTGTTCCCGAGCCCCTCCGCCGCGGTTGTCGTCGCCGGCGGCTAAACGCCGGCGGGTCGCTGACGTGGCCGTTGTGTGGACCCACACGGGAGCGACCCTAACTAGCACTGTGACACTGACCAGTGGGCCCCCCTGGTAAGGTTTGACCTGGACTGGGTCAGTTGACCGCTGACGTCGCACTGACGCCAAGCTGACGTAGTATATACTTTTCTGGATTTATTCTAATTCGAAATAACCAGGAATTTCAGAATTTACCCTAAACTTCTAAAATTCATAGTAAATAATCTGTAACTCAGATTGAAAAGATTGATATATGTAAAATGGTCAGAAAAATCCAAAGAATCCGAATATGGCATTTTCATGCATGTTTGAACAAGTTAACCTCACTGAATAGGACAATTCATGATTATGGAATAAATGGTAATTAGTTTTGGAGTTGGAATTTGCTATAGATCCGATTTCACTTCAATGAATATGACTAACTATTGCACTAGGTCAATTCAGTACTTTAATATGACATATCATTCATATGAATGTGCATCGCATTGATTGTGGTTCCTTTTGTGTTTGTCGGTGGTTGTTCCCTCTTAGTAGACGATGTTTCCGACGACGTGATCGATGACACCGATGAAGAGCTATACTATCTTCAGAAGTGCCAGGCAAGCAAAACCCCCTTGTTCATTTCGAGACAATCCCACTCTCTTGCTCTTGCTCTCTTTTACTGCATTAGGACAACAACGCTTCAACTGTTACATGCTGCGGTAGCTGAACCCCTTTCCTCTGCATGACCTGTCATTGCCACAGTAAATATATGAAACCCACTAGCATGAGTAGGGGTTGTTTGAGCCTTGATGTGCCTACTCATTCATGCTTGTTTGTCATGTCTGCTATTGCTTAGAGTTGTGTCAGGTCTGATTCATCGGGGATGAATTGGAGAGTTGTGAAAATGTCCTACTGTTGAGAGCTAAGTGTGTGAACACGATTTGGTAAAGGTAGCGGTGAGACGCCATGTAGGAGTACATGGTGGGTTGTCTCATTGAAACCGTGCTCAGGAACTGAGGTCTGTGTTTGTGATCCATGAACAGCTACTACCACACATTGGGCTCCGGGCACTCTTGACTTATTAATCAACATGATCTCTGTCCAGGAGTTGCAACTAGTTTCTGGTGTTTGTAGGTTGTACTAGTAGTCTACCAAGTGGCACCCGGTACAGGTGGGCTTGGGAACCCTGCACACATCGTTTGGGGCCGTGAGCGACACCCCGGCCGGATCTCCTTGTAGATGGTACCCGAATAGGCGATAAACCTGGACTAGAGACTTGTGTGGTTAGTTAGGTCGTGGCCGACTCCCTCGCCAGGCTTCCGCTTGAAGGTTGCCGAGATACACGACGTGTACATGGTGGTAAGTGGCGAGAGCGTGTGTGAAGAAGTACACCCCTGCAGGGTTAACATCATCTATTCGAATAGCCGTGTCCGCGGTAAAGGACTTCTGGGTTGCCTGTACAGTTCATAGACAAGTGAAAGTGGATACTCTAAAATGCGCAAGATAAGCGTGTGTGCTATGGATGGCGTTCTCGTAGGGAGATGGGAGCAGATCCATAGTGGTGTATTGATATGGTGAATATGTGGACTCGTGTGCGCCACCTCAAAAGAGTTACTTGTAGTCGTAGTTCAGGTTAGCCACTGAGTCAAAGCTGGCTTGCTGCAGTTAAACTCCACCACCCCCTTTATTGATACCGATGCATATGTAGATAGTTTTGATGTAAGTCTTGCTGGGTACATTTGTACTCACGTTTGCCTATTTTATGTTTTGCAAAGAGACTTCAGTCTCGCTATTAGTTCCGCGTGGACTTCGACGTTTAGCTTGTTACCTCAGCTACAATCTTGTGCCCTCAGCAGGATCTTGTAGATAGTCAAGCTTCTCAGCCTTTTTCATTTGTAGTTGTCTGTACTCAGACAAGTTAAGCTTTCGCTTGTGCTTGTTGCTTGTATGCTCTGTATGTTGGGTCATGAGGCCCATGTTTGTAATACTTGCCTCCTCGGAGCCTAATGAATAAATACTCTGAGTCGTAGAGTCTTGTTGTGATGCCATGTTGTATTTGCACATATCGAGCATATTGTGTGTATGATTGAAATGCTTGGTATGTGTGGGATCCGACAATCTAGTTGTTTATCCTTGGTAGCCTCTCTTATGGGGAAATCTAGTCTGGTGCTTCCACTTAGCCTTGGTAGTCCGCTACAGCCCGGTTTACCAGAGTCCCGCTAGCCCAGAACTACTGCTCCGGAACACCTAGACTGGCCGGCATGTGATACACATCGTTCCTGTGTCTATCCCTTCGGGGAAATGTCATGCGGTGACTTCCGGAGTCCTGCTAGCCTGCTATAGCCCGGGTTCCAGGAGTCCTGTTAGCCCAGTTGCTACAGCCCGGATTCACACGCTGCTGACCGACGTGTTCGATGTTGTTTCATGTATGCATGTCCCCGTAAGTTAGTGCCACTTTGGGTTCACGACTAGTCATGTCGGCCCGGGTTCTATTGTCATATGGATGCTAGCAACGCTATCATATACGTGAGCCAAAAGGCGCAAACGGTCCTGGGCCGGTTAAGGTGGCAGCCGTGGGAATACCGTGCGTGAGGCCGCAAAGAGATATGATGTGTTACATGCTAGATCGATGTGACTTAGGATCACGGTCCTGACAAAGGCCGTTCGTCCAAGTAGTGCATGATAGCCACTTTGGAAGGGGACGATGTCGAAGATCAAGTCTTCGCTTCGGAAGTTATCTGGTGAGCCGAGATGACTTCCAGTGTTATGGATCCTGTGCAACAGGCCTCTATGCCGGGTATAGCTCCTTCAAAGCTGGTTTTAGTGGGCTTGATTCTTGATGGATCAATACCCATTTTGCGGGCAGTGTCCTGATAAAGCAGGTTAAGACTGCTGCCACCGTCCATAAGGACTTGCGTAAGGTGGAATCCATCGATAATTGGATCGAGGACCAATGCGGCCGAACCGCCATGACAGATACTAGTCGGATGGTCTCTGCGATCGAAAGTGATCGGGTAGGTTGACCATGGGTTAAATTTTGGGGCAACTGGCTCTATGGCATAGACATCCCTTAATGCGCGCTTGCGCTCCAGCTTAGGGATATGAGTAACGTAGATCATATTCAACGTTTTGACCTCGGGGGGAAATTTCTTCTGTCCCCCTGTATTTGGCAGGCTAGGCTCTTCATCGTCGTCCTTGCTAGGCGGCCCTTTCCCCTTATGCTTGGTATTTAGCTTACCAGCCTGCTTAAAGACCCAACAATTTCTGTTGTTATGATTGGCAGGCTTGTCAGGGGTGCCATGAATCTGGCAAGGCCTATCAAATATTCTGTCCAAACTGGATGGACCACCTTTGTTTCCTTTGAATGGCTTCTTCTGCTGACCGGGTTTAGAGCCACTGAATCCGGCATTGACCGCCGTGTCTTGGGTATTTTCATTCTTGCTTCGAGGCTTGTGTTTGTTGCGTCGTGGCTTGTCGTTGCCATCTCTGGCTTCGGAGGTGCCAAGGTCGCTGATGCTGTTGCTTCTACGAGCGAGCCAGCTATCCTCTCCTGCGCAAAAGCGGGTCATGAGTGCGGTAAGGTCTGCCATGGACTTCGGTTTTTCTTGGTTCTTTTTAATTAAGAACCTGGTCCATAGCTCCCGGGCTGACTCTCCGGGTTGCTGGACTATGTGACTAAGGTCATCGGCGTCCGGTGGCCGGACATAAATACCTTGGAAGTTATCTCTAAAGGCCTCTTCCAATTCTTCCCAACTACCAATGGAGTTTTCTGGGAGGTTGTTTAACTAGTGACGTGCTGGTCCCTTATGTTTTAGGGTGAGGTATTTGATGGCATGTAGATCGTCACTGCGGGCCATGTGAATCTGGAGAAGAAAATCTTCGATCCATACTGCGGGATCTGTCGTACCATCGTATGACTCAATGTTCACGGGTTTAAACCCTTCTGGGAATTGGTGCTCCATTACCTCATCGATGAAGCATAAGGGGTGTGCGGCGCCTCTATATCGGGCGTCACGACGCAGTTTGGATGAAGTCCGTATGCGGTTTTCGGCCCGGGTGAGATCATGCCTGTCGCGCCAGGCCTGATGGCTGTCCTCTCGCATTATGGTACGCCCCCTTGATCCATAGATTGATCTGGCTTGGCCTGCTCTATTGTCCAGGTCCTGCCATAGGTCGTAGGTGTATTTTGGTGCCGCTGTCTCTCTGCCTCTACGGTGAGGTGGCACGGGTTGGTGTTCGGCGTAAGTGGACGCTTTATCTCGTCCACGTGGTGGCCGGTCTGGTTCATCAGCACAGTCGTATCTTGACGGTATCAACTCGACTGCCTCGTCGTCGAATTGTGGAAGTAGCCGACGCTTCAGATAACTCTTTGTTGGGCGTTGAAGGTCATACTCTTCGGCAGCAAGGACTTGGGTCCATCTGTCGTTGAGTGTATCCTACTCGGCTTGGAGTTGTTGCTGCTTCTTTTTTAGGTTTCTCGCAGTGGCGATTAGCTGGCGCTGGAAGCGCTCCTGCTCGACTGGTTCCTCTGGTATGATGAAGCCTTTGTCACCGAGGCTCACATCATCCTCGGAGATTGGTAGATAGTTACTATCCTCCGAGTCCTCATTCCCGACTAGATCGTCAGGGTTAACTTTCCCATCCTCCCAATCATCATGTTCGGATGTTGGCTCAACAGGGGCTTCAGGGCCTTCGGCGTTCTCCGGAGTGTTATTATCTCCGGTGCCGGTATTGCTGTCTTTTTCGCAACGCCATTTTGAGCGGTGTCGCTGGCGTCGATGCTTTGGAGGTACTTCAACAGGCTTGTCCTCAACCGGATCCTTCCTGCTGTCATCGTCAGACTCTTTGGGTGTGTCCACCATATACACGTCATATGTGGAGGTAGCCGTCCAATGTCCGGTAATTGGCGGCTCTTGGCCTTGTTTGTCTCTGGCATCGTCGTCCATGCCGTCGATGTCTTCGGAGGCGTAGTCCAGCATGTCAGTTAGCTCTTCGACAGTGGCTATGAAGTGCGTGGTGGGTGGGACGTAAAATTCCCCGCTCTCAGCCCCTTGTCCGGGCTGGGCGTAGTTCGGAAGTGATTCCTCTGTAATAGCGAGGGATCGCATTAAGTCCAGGGCCTCGTTTCAGAGCGAGGTTTGGACGTGGAAGCGAGAGTCCGCGGGGCTGGCCAGGGTGAAAGCCTCCTGGCCCTGCCTACTTGGCGCGGACTTCAAGAGTTCGGTTCTGGAGTCCGGGGGCGAGTCCGGCCTTCCAATGATAGGGGAACCTGGACTGATTCCGAGTTCGTGGTGGACACGATCGCCTCCGAATCCTCGATAATGCGGTTTGCAACGGAGAGTCCGGTGGGCTCCACACTTGTCACGACCGGTTTTTCAATAAAATAATTATTGAGAAACCAATCCCTGTTACGGACCAGCGAGGAAGAATTCCTTCTCACTGATAGACAATACATTGGTCACAGAAGAAAAAATACCAGGAGTACTAAATATAATACAAAGTTGAGCAGAGACTGCCAAACAATTTATTACATGCACGCCGATAAAACAATACGGCGGATAGGGTGGCAGACTACTAACTCACGATAATGACGATGGTGGAGATATCACCGCGAGGCGAGTGATATGTCTCCAGAAGACTACAGCTCTTCGAGCGTCGGAGCGAGACTCGAGAAGACTTATTGCGGGTGGCGGAAGCGTATACAATACAAGTGACCAAAATCCGGGATCGCGCAGGACTGACTGGGACTCCTCTAGGCATCGGACGCGCTATCAAACTCTTCATCCAAGAGATCGCCTTCGTCAACATCTGGCCAAATCAACAAGCCAGGTGGGTACTATGAAAGTACTCGCAAGACAGTTCGGACATAAGGTATAACAAATGCAAACATGAAACACATGAATAAGTTAACTAGTGCGATCAGAAAAAAGAGATAATAAATACTGGGTGCCAAGCGAGGGTCTGAATGACGCCTCGAGCGGAAACTGCCGAATAGTAATACGGGTGCCAAACGAGTGTGTGAAAGACTCCTCGAGAGGAAAATGCGGAATAATAATACAGGTGCCAAACGAGTGTCTGAAAGACTCCTCGAGCGGAAAATGCGGAATAATAATACAGGTGCCAAACGAGTGTCTGAAAGACTCCTCGAGCGAAAAATGCGGAATGATAATGCAGGTGCCAAACGAGTGTCTGAAAGAGTCCTCGAGCAGAAAATGCAGAACGATAATGCCACAGTCGGGCGTCGGGGCGACACCACATAAAGGGCTTATAAAAGAAAGTAAAGGCAGTGCATGCCGCAGTCGGAC
>NC_057805.1:182768729-182778727 GCF_018294505.1 Triticum aestivum | reverse complement strand
GGAATAATAATACAGGTGCCAAACGAGTGTCTGAAAGACTCCTCGAGCGGAAAATGCGGAATAATAATACAGGTGCCAAACGAGTGTCTGAAAGACTCCTCGAGCGGAAAATGCGGAATGATAATGCAGGTGCCAAACGAGTGTCTGAAAGACTCCTCGAGCGAAAAATGCGGAATGATAATGCAGGTGCCAAACGAGTGTCTGAAAGAGTCCTCGAGCAGAAAATGCAGAACGATAATGCCACAGTCGGGCGTCGGGGCGACACCACATAAAGGGCTTATAAAAGAAAGTAAAGGCAGTGCATGCCGCAGTCGGACGTCTGAGCGACATCACATAAAGGGCTTATATCGAAAGTGAGAAACGAGTACACGCCACAGTCGGACGTCTGCGCGACGTCACCTAAAGGGCTTATATCACATTTCATTATTACAACAGCTCGGAGACATAAATTATCACAAGCATGAGACACAAAATAAAGCTTGTCCATCCACTGGAATAACAATAAAGCCTGAGATTTTACCACTTGAGCTTGTTCACCGGGGACAAGTTTTTCACATGGATAGATATGGATATAATGTATACACTACTGATCATGGATACGATGATTTGGAAAGAATTGACTCTGAAGAGTTTGTACTTAACCACAGCCAACGGATTTCAGTAGTCACGGGGACTAGTTCCGTCTACGGTGTTCTGGAAGGAACACGTCTAACCAGTACACACCCAATTCAACCATCCGAAGCCAGGGATCACCCTCGGCAACATTCAAGAAAAACCTTGAGTCGGGGAGGCTACAACCTCGCGTAGCATGGGATCAAATTTCTATACACGCGCTATAAGGGGGTGCCCCCCCTCTCGGTCCCAACCGGAAACACCCAGGCCCCCTGACCGAATGACTGGCTTTAATCCTGGGCCAAGGTACCATCATCCCGGCCTCTCTGTTTGGTGTGTACACGGAAAGAGGTTACCAACTTACTAAACCGTATCCTGGCAATGAGACATGTGGTAGCACGGAAAGGGGAAGGGACGATAACACGGCTCCAACCATGTTAACGTCGGAAAAGTCGGATGACACAAGGCTGGCATGCTACAACAGTACCACCTTGCTGCCCTTCATGTCACCACATGATTAGGCCACCTCTCATCAGAGGTCATCGCAACTTTGGAACATGCGGGAAAAGATCGATAACGTGGCTCCAACCACGTTAACGTCGAAGAAAGTCGGATGACGCAAGGCTGGCATGCTACAACAGTACCACCTTGCTGCCCTTCATGTCACTACATGATTAGGCCACCTCTCATCAGAGGTCATCGCAACTTCGGAACAACCGGGTCGTTGCCTTACGAGCAACGAGATATTTACCGACACTCATATGCCACACACAAACTTTCACATGAACATGCAAAACTTCTGCCATATCAAATGTCCAAACATGCTTGCCTGGTTCGGAGAAGTCGGAATCTAGCTCGGCGAAGTTCGCGGCTCCGTCACCTCTCCCGGAACCTACGGCAATCACGAAACGGGTACTAACGTGAAAACCAACACATGCACAGAAACTTTGCCAAATATTTCCCAAATCAATCCCATAAAAAACTAGACAAAATTTTAAGAATGTCAGAAAAAGAATCACTCAAAAATACCTTTTTATTAAAAATTTATAAAGGTTTCTGTCCAGGGACCTTTCTGTAATGAAACAGAAAAGTTCCAGGGTTTTAACTGAGAAAACAGAAAACGGTTCGTTTGGAAATGCGCAAGCGCAAGAGAGAAGACATATTTTCCCCGAAGGCGTCAAAAGAAAACGGTTCGGGGAAATAGAACAGAGGCTGACACGCGGGGCCCGCATGTCAGGTTTGAAAAGGCTCGCCGGCGCCCGAAGACGGCGGTGGACGCCGGCGTCGAACCACGGCGAGTTAGGAGAAACGGAGGGTACCAAGAGCTTCAGTGTCTTCTTCCCCGTCGGTGGGTGGTGGACTCGTCCAACGGGGAGCACCACGTCGACGGCGACACTATCTCCGGCGGACGGCGGCTCGGGTGAGGATGGGGAACTCCGGTGGAGGGCTGCAAGCTTCAAATTGAAGTGCGGGTCAGAACAAGAGATGCATGGTGAAGTTACTGGCAAGAGAATGGAGGCTGCGGAGCACACACGGGGGCGAATCGGGCTGGATCCCGTGGCGGGTCGCGGCGGCCGGAGTCGAGGAAGGAGACCTCCTCGGGGCTCTTCCAGTGGCTAGGCGTGCTCTAGAGGAAGTGCAGGGACCTCTATTTATAGGCAGATCGACGGGGTGGCCGTGAACGGAGGATCTCCGGCGAGCGATTACGGCGGAGCAGTGGGTTGGCAGAGGGTTTGAGCGGTCGGGCAGCATCGGTGGATGTTACGAGACTCGTTTTGCAGCTAAACGGAGCTGGCCCTGGCGTAATGGCGTCTGCCCACGGTGAGGTGACTGCACGGGCTCAATGGCGGCAGAGAGCGCGCTCCGCGCCCTGCGGTTCACGACGAGAGCGGCAGCGCATTCGGGGGAGTGGACGGCCACGCGGCGGGCTCCGGTGGTTTGGGCGGCGCTGGGTGGAGTCGTCGGCGCCGTGTCTCCCGCTGGCGTCCGCAAAGCCGCCGCCGGCGTCGGTCACGGGGCGGCGCACCTCCTGCTGCCCGTCGCCGATGCCCGCAAGGTGCCAGGCGCTCGCGCGGTGCAGGAACAAGTGGGCGAGGACGAGGAGCAAGGCGACGCGGCGGTACTGGCGAGATCGATGCCCGTTTCTGAAGAAAACGACAGCAAGCACTGAACTGAAACTCTGAAGTTACTGAAACTTGATAGTGACCATGCATTGCAGGTGTTCGACAGTAGGTTTTGGTAAAGAGGTAAATTTTGCTGGAGCTGTAACTTGGTGAGATGACCACTCAAAGCACCCAGGGGCTGCATGAATTTATTTGGAATTTTTGGAGAAGGTTTTGAATGAATTTCACCAAATTTGCCAAATCTGGTCCAAAATTGCAGCTGATGTAGTTTGAAAATTTTGAACTGTAGACCAGTGGATCTTCATGGTTCTAGGTTGAGGGTTCAAAGGACTAGGAGGGGAAAGAAGTTTGGTGGTAAAAGTCCAAACAGAAAATGGAGTTCCTTTGTAAATCTCCAAGAGGTAGAATAGAAGGCAGAAAATATTTGAATAGAATTTGAATGGAAAATAAATACATGGGGAGGTTCAACTTGCTGGATTTGATGTAAATCATGATCCAGAGGTGAGGGAGTGTTTAGGAGAGAGGATTTGCACTTATGCCATGGCAAGAAGGAATAGTTGAAAGTGGCAAAGTACCTTCCAAAAGCCATAGTGCAAATTCAGAAAAAGGTTTTCAAAAGTTCTTTTCCCAAATGAAAAAAAAACATTTTGTCTTGAGTCCAAATGAAGAGCAAGAACTCCCAAGGTCAAAGGCAGATCTTGGGTGAATTCAAATAAAATTTTTGCCATGAAGAAAATATATGAGAGGGAGAGTTCTCTTGAAGAAAATTTTTTAAATCACTCCCCTCAAGTCAAATAAAATCTTTTAAAAAAAAATCCAAATAAAAACTTGGGTGCCACAACACCTACCCCCTTAGGAAAAATCTCGTCCTCGAGATTTCTGCTGATCCTCAAATAGATATGGATACTCTACTCGAAGGAAATCCTCCCTTTCCCATGTAGCTTCATCCTCAGTGTGGTTGCTGCACTGAACCTTGAAAAACTTTGTCGTTTTCTGACGGGTCCTCCGTTCAGACTCTTCTAAAATCTTTACTGGCCTTTCTCTGTAGGTGAGATCTGGTTGTATATCAGTGTCCTCATGAGGTACATGTATTTCTGGGTTGCTTACACATTTCCTCAACTGCGAGACGTGGAATATGTCATGGACATCTGACAGCTCCTTGGGTAGGTCTAGCTGGTAGGCTACCGTGCCTCTTCGTGCCTTCACACAAAATGGTCCAATAAATCTTGGGGCTAGTTTCCCCTTTATTTTGAACCGTTGCAGACCCCTCATAGGAGATACTCGGAGGTATACGGAATCACCAGGTTCAAAGCTGACCTCACGATGCTTCTGATCATAGTAGCTCTTTTGTCGGCTCTGTGCTGTCTTGAGTCTGTCCCTGATTTGTTTAAATTTTTCCTCGGCCTCCTTAAGCATATCTGGGCCGAAGATACGGCTTTCACCTGTTTCTGACCAATTCAATGGGGTACGACACCTCCGTCCGTACAATGCTTCAAAGGGTGCCATTTGCAAGCTGGCTTGGTAACTGTTGTTGTACGCAAATTCGGCATAGGGCAAACTCTCTTCCCAACTGGATCCATAGGTGAGTACACAGGCTCTTAGCATATCCTCTAGGATTTGGTTTACACGCTCTGTTTGTCCATCTGTCTGAGGGTGGTATGCTGTACTGAAAGCCAGTTGTGTGCCCAGAGCTTGTTGTAGGTGTTCCCAAAATTTGGAGACGAATTGGGTGCCTCGGTCAGATATTATAGTCTTTGGGACTCCGTGCAAGCAAACTATATGGGAGAGATAGAGTTTTGCCAGTCTTTGTGTGGAGTAGGTAGTCTTCACGGGAATGAAGTGTGCAACCTTGGTTAGTCGGTCTGTGATGACCCATATGGCGTCATTTCCGCGTTGCGATCGGGGTAATCCGACAATGAAGTCCATTCCGATTTCATCCCATTTCCACTCCGGTATCCTGTTAGGCTGGAGTAGCCCTGCTGGCTTTTGGTGCTCGGCCTTGATGCGCTGACATGAATCGCAACAAGCAATGAATGTGGCTATATCTCTTTTCATACCGTGCCACCAAAATCTTTCCTGGATGTCCTTGTACATTTTGGTTCCTCCAGGATGGATCGAGTATGGGGCGGTGTGGCTTTCCGTCAAGATCTGTTGCTTGAGTTCCTCAATGTTAGGTACGCAAAGCCTGTCCCGGTACCATAATGTTCCTTCACTGTCCGTGACGAATTCTGAAGTCTTACTACGGTTCATTTTCTTCTTTATGCCTTCGATACTGGGGTGTCCCTGTTGGGCCTTCTTGATTTGTTCCACTAGGGTGGGTTGTATCTCCAGGTTCGATATGGTGCCCTCGGAGACTAACATCATGTTGAGCCGAGTGAACTCTCGCTGAAACTCAGGCCTCAAACTTTGCTGACCGTCACTGTCCGGGCTGGGGTTTCGACTAAGGGCATCGGCCACTACATTTGCCTTCCCTGGGTGGTAGTGAATACCGACGTCATAGTCCTTGACCAGTTCCAACCAGCGTCGTTGGCATAAATTCAGCTCTGGCTGTGTGAAAATATATTTGAGGCTCTTATGGTCTGTATATATTTCACAGCGATTCCCCAACAGAAAGTGCCTCCACTCCTTGAGTGCATGTATAACTGCTGCTAGTTCCAAGTCATGTGTTGGGTAATTTTCCTCATGTTTTCGCAGCTGTTTGGAGGCATATGCGACAACTTTGCCATCCTGCATTAGCACACATCCGAGACCTTTTCGGGACGCGTCACAATACACCTCAAAGCTCTTGTGTATGTCTGGTACGGATAAGACTGGTGCGGTTGTTAGCTTCTTCTTGAGTTCTTGGAAGCTCTGCTCACATGCTTCCGTCCATACGAATTTCTTGTCCTTCTTGAGTAACTGTGTTATAGGTTTTGCCATAGTGGAGAATCCTTCAATAAATCTCCTGTAATATCCGGCCATTCCTAGGAAACTCCGTACATCTGTAACATTCGCGGGTGGCTTCCAGTCCAGTATGGCCTTGACCTTTTCTGGGTCAACGGCCACGCCTTCTTGGTTCAATATATGGCCCAAGAAACCAACTTTTCTTAGCCAAAATTCGCATTTGCTAAATTTGGCGTACAACTGATGTTTCCTCAATTCTCCCAAAACAATTCTGAGGTGCTCAGCATGTTCTTCTGGTGTCCTTGAGTAAACCAGAATGTCGTCAATGAATACCACCACAAATTTGTCCATGAATTTCATGAATACTTTGTTCATGAGGTGGACGAAATATGCGGGGGCGTTTGTTAGTCCAAACGGCATCACCGTAAACTCGTATAACCCATATCTGGAAGTGAAAGCTGTCTTGGGAATATCTTCCGTCCGTACCTTCAATTGGTGATATCCCGATCGCAAATCAATTTTTGAGAATACCTTGGCCTGTGCGAGCTGGTCAAACAAATCATTTATTCGTGGCATCGGATATTTGTTTTTGATGGTGACCATATTGAGGGCTCGATAGTCTATGCACAGCCTTAAAGTCCCATCCTTTTTTTGGCGAACAACACAGGAGAACCCCAAGGTGAGGAGCTGGCTCGAATAAATCCCTTGTCCAATAATTCTTTTATCTGCTTCTTTAACTCCACCAATTCTGAGGGTGCCATTCTATATGGCTTCTTATAAATGGGAGCAGTGCCAGGTTCTAGTTCGATGCTGAATTCGATCTCTCGGTCTGGTGGCATGCCTGGTAGTTCTTTCGGGAACACATCAGGGAACTCGCATACCACTGGCACTTTTCTTAATTCTGCGATGTCCATCTTGTTCAGTTTTGGTTTCTGTGATCGTGGCCTTTCTTGAGCGGAAACTCTTATAGTCTTGCCGTGATGGTGAGTGAGAATCACTGTCCGATTGAAACAGTCGATGAATCCTTTGTTGGTGGTCAACCAGTCCATTCCTAAAATGACATCCAATCCTTTACTTTCCAACACGATGAGATTCGCGTGGAATGGTAGTCCTTCGAACTCAATGACCACTCCTTGGCAGTAACCCTGAGCAATTTGCTTATTCCCGGGGGACTTGATGATCATAGATTTTTCCAAGGGGAGTATCGGAAAACCATGTTGCGAAACAAAACTCTTCGAAACGAACGAATGGGAAGCTCCAGAATCAAACAAAACCGTGGCAGGTACTGTGTTGACAGGGAACGTACCGAGCACGATGTCTGGGGCATTCTGCGCTTCTTCCCTGGTCACATGGTTCAAGTGACCCTTCCTGTGGTTGTTGCTGGGATTGAAGTTGTTGCGCTTGGGGGCTGGATTGTTTCCACCATTGTTCGGCTTGGGTGCCGAGTCTCTTGGCTTCGGGCACTGTTTAGCATAATGCCCTTGTTGACCACAAGCACAGCAGGTGACCCCTGGACGGTATGTGAACTCCTTGTCTCTGGCATGAAATTGTCCGACGGGTCTTGGCTCAGTAGTCGTGGATCTCCTCGTGTCTGTCCTTGGGACTTCAGTCTTGCCTCGGTTGCTGCGGGCAAGAGTCGTCTTGTCCCTCTTCCGCTTGCGGATATCTTCCAGACTACGGCGCTCATTCTCCAGGGTGATGGCCTTGTCCACCAGCGTCTTAAAATCCGGAAAGGTGTGTACAATCAGTTGGCATCTTAATGCTGGTGCCAGGCCGTCCAGGAATTTTTCCATCTTCTTGTTTTCTGTCATGTGCTCGTCGTAGGCATAACGAGACAGTTGGGTAAACTGGCCGTTGTATTCTGTGACGGTCATGCCTCTTTGCTTCAGGTCATCAAACTCTCTCTTCTTGATATTTAGGATGCTCCTGGGAATGTGTGCCCCACGGAAGCCTTCCTTGAATTCTTCCCAGGTGATGTTGTGTTCCCGGGGGTGCATGTGTAGGAAGTTTTCCCACCATGCTGCGGCTGCTCCAGTAAGGTAGTGTGGTGCATAAAGCACCTTCTCATGATCTGAGCATTGAGCGATAATCAGTTTCCTTTCAATCTCGCGAAGCCAATCATCGGCTTCCAGTGGCCTGTCGGTGTGAGCAAAAGTTGAGGGGTGAGTCTTCTGTAACTCAGATAACTTGGAATGTGGTTGATAGGGTTCACGGTGGTTTCCCATATTGATGACATGGTTCATCAACTCCTGGTGCTGTTGCTGGCTTCGCTCGAAGAGACGGCATACTTGAGATAGTGCCGCTTCGCTGTCCTGTTGGCTGGACTGACCCTGAGTGAAATTGTTGCTGGTCTATGTTCCGTAAACCTCTTCTGGCTGATTGGGCATAGAGCGAGTCCAAGGGCGAGACATTTTTCCAGTCTAGGGTATCATTTGCAAAACCCATGAGAAAAACCGTGTAGCGCAGGAAAACCCTTGAAAAGGCAATAATCAAAAAGGCTTCAAGGTTTTCAAGAAACACAAATGATTTTCACGGAGAAGAAGTGCTTAACACAAATCTTACATGCGAAAGCAAACACAAGATACAGCACTCAGGTTGTGCGTACACAATCCTGACATGTTATTAAAAACTAGCGTACTACTCCGGAAGGCAGCAAACACACCAACACAAACTAGCGTACAGATAAAAACAACACATCAAACAAGCAGGCATAACACGCGGCTACTCGGTGCTCTCAGTCGGAGCTGGTGAAGATCTCCTTCCCCTTGCCGAGGGCAAGGCTCAGCGGTCCAGGAGAATCAACCTCCTCCTCTCTAGCTGGCTCCTGGCGTGCGACGCTGCGCTGCGGTGATGGTGCGGGGGCGACTGGCGATAGAGCGCGTGCGGCAGGCGGTGTGGCTCTGACTGGAGTAGGAGCGATGACTCGGTCGAACTCCTTAGTGGTAGGCAGACGGCGAGCAGTGGCCAAAACGGCCGGTGCATACGAGGCTGAAGACGAGACGAATGTCAGAGGCGGCGCCGTGTGGAGAAGCTCCTTCCTGCTGGCAGGACCGCCCCGGACTAAGTCCATGCGGGCAGCCACAAGATCATCTACGAGGTTGTCGAAAGACTCCTCCAGGGCCTTGAGATACTCCACAACCATCTCGATGGCTTCATCTCGCTCTCCCCGATGGCAGGCGAACGCATAGTGGCTGGTGTAAGGCACATCGCATGGGAGGTAGCGGTAGCGACGAGTCTTCATCGTAGGAAGGATGTCCCGAAGGCGAGCTATCGCCTCCCGGGCAGCCATCTGCATGGCATGCCTCTCCGTAGGCATGGCCCTTCCCACAAAACGGAAGTGGCGTGCAGCTGAACATCCTCCCTTGAACTGCACCACAGCCTGGTGCATAGACACGTCGTCACTGAGCTTGTGCTGATAGAGGGTGAACTCCGGGCGAGCTGCTGGCCCGATCGCGAGCTTGGTGATGGAGACGAGGAGCTTGACAAACCCCTCGGGCACGTTGGTGAACACTCGATTCTCACAGCTGTTGCCAGCCATCTACAAAAGTAGGCAAAAATTCTGAGTAGTCATGTCATAAATTTTATGATGACCAACAGAAAATAGCTACAATTGCAAAATGCTGAAGAAGCACAAAAGACGCTAATCACTGATTAGCGGTCGCACCTAGTGGCTTCCTACAGTCAGCCTGGCTCTGATACCAAGCTTGTCACGACCGGTTTTTCAAGAAAATAATTATTGAGAAACCAATCCCTGTTACGGACCAGCGAGGAAGAATTCCTTCTCACTGATAGACAATACATTGGTCACAGAAGAAAAAATACCAGGACTACTAAATATAATACAAAGTTGAGAAGAGACTGCCCAACAATTTATTACATGCACGCAGATAAAACAATACGGCGGATAGGGTGACAGACTACTAACTCACGATAATGACGATGGTGGAGATATCACCGCGAGGCGAGTGATATGTCTCCAGAAGACTACAGCTCTTCGAGCGTCGGAGCGAGACTCGAGAAGACTTATTGCGGGTGGCGGAAGCGTATACAATACAAGTGACCAAAATCCGGGATCGCGCAGGACTGACTGGGACTCCTCTAGGCATCGGACGCGCTATCAAACTCTTCATCCAAGAGATCGCCTTCGTCAACATCTGGCCAAATCAACAAGCCAGGTGAGTACTATGAAAGTACTCGCAAGACAGTTCGGACATAAGGTATAACAAATGCAAACATGAAACACATGAATAAGTTAACCAGTGCGATCAGACATAGAGATAATAAATACTGGGTGCCAAGCGAGGGTCTGAATGACGCCTCGAGCGGAAACTGCCGAATAGTAATACGGGTGCCAAACGAGTGTCTGAAAGACTCCTCGAG